>NC_092099.1:22646335-22768023 GCF_045679555.1 Salvelinus alpinus | reverse complement strand
ATATATTTTTAAACAAAAGGAAAGACAATGGCAAACTTGCACTCATACCTTTGTATAACTATTTTTGTTTCTTGCTAGACAGTGGACCTACTAAACAGCACAGTGTTGACAAGGGATTGCATAATCACAGACATTAGTCTGAATTTTAATTCAGTATACCAATCATAGTATGCAATTAAGCTGCAATACATACCTTCTTGGGTGACCAAACAAAATTCACATAAATGTAGTTATAGATATGTCATTCTCATTGAAAGCAAGTCTAAAAAGCGGTAGATCTGTTCTATTTGCGCTATTTCTATCCGTCTCGTTTTTAAGTTTCGGTTTTGCGTATTTAACTTTTGATTTTGTACACCAGCGTTAAACAACTCAAAATACAACATTTTTGGTTATGGAAAATATATTTCACAGCGGTTTAGATTATACAATGATTCTCTACACTGTACTTGTTTGTTTTGTCACATGAACTTGAAATTAGGTGAACTATTAGAATTTTACCAGCCAGGAAATGGCGAGTGATTTCTGAATAGTGCATATTCTAAATACGTTAAAACATGACGTCGCCAATCCCCGTTTCATACCCATTGCGCTTGCGCGCGTCCAAGGCTACCAGGAAGCAAACCCGAAGCAGTTTGACTGTCTGCAATGTGTAGACAGAAAGCTGTAGAAAATGTACGATTTCTATTAGCTAAGTACAAACTCTTGCTTTTGGTTGAATTTTAACAGCAGGATTTCGTAGCCTACTCTTCATAGAGAAACTTTAGTTTTTGTGGACATTTTCGAGGTGGCAGTGCTCGACAGTGCTGTGTGCGTTGTTTACATTCTTGAGACCCCACCAAACAATCAAGCAGCTGGATGAAGCTAGCTAACTAACTAATGTATCTAGTTAATTGCTATTTGCTATTGTGGTGACAGTTTATGTGAACAATCAAAATACAGCTTGATAAATGTATGACTTGTATGTATGACTAGGCGTTTGATGACTTGCCCATGCACCTGCATTAGCTTGTATAGCCCTGCCTGCATTTAACAGATTGTCCTAAAGTACAGTAAGCCTATTGCCATTACATATTGCCATTGCATTTGGCTATAGGCAACATGCCATGCACACATTAGTCTCCATATACAACTTGTCCTATAACAGGGTGTTTTAATGAAAATATAGCATGACCTCTATTCATAATTTAAAATAGCCACAATGTGACCTTTTGTTCATTTGTTTGTTTTGGTAAACACTGCACATTACTTTAGCAACCATTTCAGCTAATATAATAATAACTGCAGTTGAACTGTGTAACTGTACTCTGGAAGAAACCCTCGGTGTGTGTCTTGTGTTTGGCACTGTCTGGCTCTCACATGCTTCTAATCAGCAAGACAAACAGGAAGATTCCGCGAAGAGGTGATAACTGTGGCTACTTTAAGGACAACACTAGTTACTGTACATAGCCTAGGTCATGTCCTGTGGCTTTTAGAGAGGAGCAGAATAGCTAGACCTGTTTGGGATGTTGTGTTAGTAGAGGGAGAGTGGAAGGAGTTTTAATGTGGCCACTATCTAGGCCTAAATGTACTGCTGTAGTCAACTGTATAAGAGAGTGATGTGAAACTAGCAGGGTTAGAGTGGGGTGGGTTAGGCTGTGAACAGTTTCTCTCAGCACTGGGCTGTGTGCTGCGGACACTGAAGGCTTATCTTACTGCTGTTGTCTTTGTTTTCTCTGCTCTTACTGCTTTTTTCTTATTTTCCCACCTCTGCGTGCTCTGCCTACATGTCGGCTCTTGGCCTGCACTCATATACCAGCTCACAGTGGTTTTGTTGTGTGTGTTTCAGTGAGCCAGGAGCCCTGCGTGTGTGTGAGCCCACACCATGGCGTCCTGCCGGCTGTGCTCCAGACTGTGTCCCAGGCTGTGCTCCCGCTCCTCAGCGTACACTCTGGCCCTGGGCTTGGGCTTCGTCACCCTGGGCACCTCTCGCATCCTGCTGCTCAAGTTCTCTGCCAACACACGTTAGTACTACATTATCATTCATGGACTTCAGTTTAAATCAATGGTTTTATGTAACCGTTTCTTCTCTTCTTTGACCTATAGAGAACAAGTATGACTTCCTCCCTGCGTCTGTCAACCTGCTGGCAGAGGGGCTCAAGCTGCTCTTCTGTCTTGGCATGTCTCTCAGAGTCATGGTCAGAGGTAAGAGATGGGCACTGAGGGAGAGGACGCCATCTTGTCCAATGTCATAATTCAGAATGTTTAGAGTTGTTGTTGTCGAGCAAGAATGTACCTGAGAGAGGGAGATTAAAGTGTATGTATTCCAGAGGGTCGTTCATGTCGAGAGCTGGGCTGCTCCTCGGGCTCTGCCTTCCTGAGTTCATGAAGTGGTCCGTCCCCGCCTTCCTTTACTTTCTGGATAACCTCATAATTTTCTACGTCATGACCTACCTACAGCCTGTGAGTTTAATAATAACACACTGCAGTGTTTTAAATGCTAATGTTAAAGTCTCAGTTGTCTCTGATTCCTTTCCCCCACAGGCCATGGCTGTGTTGTTCTCTAATTTTGTCATCCTGACCACAGCTATCCTGTTCAGAGTTGTGCTGAAGTAAGTCACAGTTTTGTTCTGGACATAGTGTTCTCTACTGGACCTATATGTTTGTTTACATAGCTGATAGTGGCACTCGAGGTAAAAGTTTCAGTAACTACTGATCTAGGATCAGCTTACCCTGACACAACCCTAACCAATGTAGCTGTTTTTATCTCAATATCAAATCATTTCTGGGTAAGAATTAAGTACCTTACTGTAATAAACAAAAATAGCTTCTTAGCAAGGAGCAATTTAACTAGGACTGTCTGGGAGTGGTGAGGGGAAACCTAGCTGTTATTGGCAGAAAAAGATGGTATCTTTCTTATTGGTCTATTAACTAATTTACTACTTGGTGATGTCACTAGACAGTTCAAAACTACATCCCACCACAACTGGCTGAAATTTAGGCGCTTTTCAAACAGATCTTAGTGGTGCTCCCGAGTGGTGCAGCGGTCTAAGGCACTGCATCTCAGCGCTAAAGGCATCACTACAGACCCTGGTTCGATTCCAGGCTGTATCACAACTGGCCGTGATTGGGAGTCCCATAGGGCGGCGCACAATTGTCCCAGCATCGTCCGGGTTAAGGTTTGGACGTGGTAGGCCGTCATTGTAAATAAGAATTTGTTCTTAACTGACTTGCCTAGTTAAATAAAAAAATTACACTTAAAGGGCATTATCGTCATTTTCACAATTTCACAGTATTACTCCCAACAGGGAAATCATGTTTTTGACTGCACTGGTCCTTTTTAAAGCTGGAATCCGTACTTTGTGAAACTGGCACGACCGTTTGCGATATTACAACAACAAAAGTTATTTCAAACAACAGTTTTTTTTTACCACAATAGTGAATGCACCTCTCTTCCGTTTTATTAACAAAAACAATAACAGCTTTAACCATTATTGAGGAAAAATAGTAATCTGATTTCAGATCAGCATTTAGGGTCAGCCTATGTTGAAGGACTCATCTCTGACCGCTGCTATTCCCCTCCTCGCCCCTAGGAGACGCCTGTCCTGGGTGCAGTGGGCCTCCCTGGTCATCCTTTTCCTGTCCATTGTCTCCTTGACGACGGGGTCGGGAGGCAGCCAACGGGCCATAGCGATGCCGGGCCTCCACCCCAGCCCCCTCTCCCCACCCACCAACAGCTGCCTGCTCTACACACAGCTAGAGGAGCAACGAAGGAACGAAAGGTTGTCAGAGCGATGGATGGGAGGGAAGGAGGAAGGGAGGCAGTCAATGTGGAATTCAGCACTCCTCTGTACAGTGTCTGTATTAGGACATCTTCACACATCCTGCATGACACCACAAGTCTCCTTTCCCTGTCAATAAGTCAGTCTAAGTAAGTGTTCCTGCTGTCTCCCCTCCCTCCCTCCCTCCCAGTAACTCCAGCACATGGAGCTCAGTGCTGCCGGGACAGGCTGAGGCGTGGCGGGGGAGGCTGATGGGGACTCTGCGCTCTCTGGGCATGGGTCACATCCTCCTGGTGCTCCAGTGTTTTATCTCCTCCATGGCCAACATCTACAACGAGAAGATCCTCAAGGAGGGAGACCAGCTCCAAGAGAGCATCTTCATCCAGAACAGCAAACTGTAAGAACTCATGTGAATGTTGGCACACACATGCATGAATGCAAACATATGACACACACGCACATATTCACACAGCTTTAGAACATCCCAATAACCACCAAACTACACACAAACACCCACACCCCATCTGTCTAAAAATCTGTGTATGTGGTTGCAGGTACATGTTTGGCATGCTGTTCAACGGTCTGACTCTGGGTCTAGGGGGCGAGGCGAGGGGTCTAACCGTCCACTGTGGCCTCCTCTACGGTCACAACGTCTACTCACTGGGACTGGTGCTGGTCACTGGTAGGACACACGTACACACTGGTGCTACTGTTGATGAATTAACCTCATACAATGTAAAGGACTGGTTCATTCATTAGCATGAATAGGTACAGTATGTACTGTGTATATGGTATATGCATGATTATTGATACACTATTCATTACTAATATATTGATCCATTATTCCTGACAGCGAGGGTCTGTCGGTTGCATTCATCCTGAGGCTGATTATTAGGAATGCATTATTATTGATACATCATAATCAATATATTCATTATTATTAAGACATTACGAAATGTATCAGTAGCTTCCCTGGGCCTGTCAGTGGCGTTCATCCTGAGGTTGATTATTATAAATGCATTATTATTGATCCATCATTATCAGTATGTACATTATTAATATATCAAATGTTTTATCCCAAGCTGCCCTGGGCCTGTCGGTGGCGTTTATCTTGAAGTTCAGAGACAACATGTTCCACGTGCTGACCGGCCAGATCACTACAGTCCTGGTCACGGCCCTGTCCCTCTTCCTCTTTGACTTCCACCCCTCGCTGGACTTCTTCCTGCAGGCGCCCGTGGTGCTGCTCGCCATCTTTGTCTACAACGCCAGCCGGCCCAAAGACCCTGAGTACGTCCTGCAGCGCGAGAAGCTGCGCGTCATTAACGGAGAGGTGCTGCAGAGGTCACGAGGGGTGAGGACATGCTTGAATGTATACAGTGCAGTCGGAAAGTATTCAGACCCCTGACTTTTTCCACAGTTTGTTACATTACAGCCTTATTCAAAATTGATTCAATCGTTTTTTTCCCCTCATCAATCTACACACTACCCCATAATGACAATGCAAAAACAGGTTTTTAGATATATTTGAAATGTATTAAAAATAAAAAAAACACTGATACGACATTTACATAAGTATTCAGACCATTTAATCAGTACTTTGTTGAAGCACCTTTGGCAGAAATTACAGCCTCTAGTCTTCTTGGGTATGACGCTACAAGCTTGGCACAGCTGTATTTGGAGAGTTTCTCCCATTCTTCTCTGCAGATCCTCTCAATCTCTGTCAGGTTGGATGGGGAGTGTCTCTGCACAACTATTTTCAGGTCTCTCCAGAGATATTTAATCGGGTTCAAGTCCGGGCTCTGGCTGGGCCACTCAAGGATATTCAGAGACTTGTCCCGAAGCCACTCCTGCGTTGTCTTGGCTGTGTGCTTAGGGTCGTTGTCCTGTTGGAAGGTGATCCTTCACCCCAGTCTGAGGTCCTGAGCACTCTGGATCACGTTTTCATCAAGGATCTCTCTGTACTTTGCTCCGTTCATCTTTCCCTCGATCCTGACTAGTCTCCCAGTCCCTGCCGCTGAAAAACATCCCCACAGCATGATGCTGCCACCACCATGCTTCACCGCAGGGATGGTGCCAGGTTTCCTCCAGACGTGACGCTTGGCGTTCAGTTCAATCTTGGTTTCATCAGACCAGAGAATCTTGTTTCTCATGGTTTGAGAGTCCTTTAGGTGCCTTTTGGCAAACTCCAAGCGGGCTGTCATGTGCCTTTTACTGAGGATTCGCTTCCCGTCTGGCCACTCTACCATAAAGGCCTGATTGGTGGAGTGCTGCAGAGATGGTTGTCTTTCTGGAATGTTCTTCCATCTCCACAGAAGAACTCTGGAGCTCTGTCAGTAACCATCGGGTTCTTGGTCACCTCCCTGACCAAGGCCCTTCTCCCCCAATTGCTCAGTTTGGCCAGGCAGCCAGCTCTAGGAAGAGTCTTGGTGGTTCCAAACTTCTTCCATTGATGGAGGCCACTGTATTCTTGGGGACCTTCAATGCTGCAGACATTTTTTTGGTACCCTTCCCCAGATCTGTGCCTCGACACAATCCTGTCTCGAAGCTCTACAGACAATTCCTTCGACCTCATGACTTGGTTTTTGCTCTGACATGCACTGTCAACTGTAGGACCTTATATAGAAAGGTGTGTGCCTTTCCAAATCATGTCCAATCAATTGAATTTACCATAGGTGGACTCCAAGTTGTAGAAACATCTCAAGGATGATCAATGGAAACGGGATGCACTTGGGTTCAATCTTGAGGGTCTAAATACTATAGGAATTTCAAAAAACTTGTTTTTGTATTATGTGTAGATTGATAAGGAAAATGTTTTATTTAATCCATTTTAGAATAAGGCTGTAACCTAATCAAAATGTGGAAAAAGTCAAGGGGTCTGAATACTTTCCTAAGGCACTCATTCAAGGGTTTTTCTTTATTTGGACTGTTTTCTATATTGTAGAATAATGGTGAAGACATGAAAACTATGAAATAACACATATGGATCATGTAGTAAACAAAAAAGTGTTAAATAAATCAAAATATATTTTATATTTGAGATTCTTCAAATAAGCACCCTTTGCCTTTATGACATCTTTGCACACTCTTGGCATTCTCTCAACCAGCTTCACCTGGAATGCTTTTCCAACAGTCTTGAAGGAGTTCCCACATGCTGAGCACTTGTTAGCTGCTTTTCCTTCACTCTGCGGTCCTGTTGAAAAACAAATGACAGGCCCACTAAGCGCAAATCAGATGGGAAGGCGTATCGCTCTAGAATGCTGTCGTAGCCATGCTGGTTAAGTGTGCTTTGAATTCTAAATAAATCACAGACAGTGTCACCAGCAAAGCACCCCCACACCATAACACCTCCTCCATGCTTTACGGTGGGAAATACACATGCGGAGATAATCCGTTCACCCACAACGCGTCTCACAAAGATACGGCAGTTGGACAAATTTCCACCGGTCTAATGTTTATTGCTCGTGTTTCTTGGCACAGGCAAGTCTCTTCTTCTTATTGGTGTCCTTTTAGTAGTGGTTTCCTTGCAGCAATTAGACCATTAAGGTCTGATTCACACAGTCTACTCTGAACAGTTGATGTTGAGATGTGTTTGATACTTGAGCTCTGTGAAGCATTTATTTGGGTTGCAATTTCTGAGGCTGGTAACTCTAATGAACTCATCCTCTGCAGTAGAGGTAACAAAAGGGACTTCCTTTCCTGTGGCGGTCCTCATGAGAGCCAGTTTCAACATAGAGCTTGATGGTTTTTGCGACTGCACTTGAAGAAACTTTCAAAGTTCTTGAAATATTCCGTATTGACTGACCTTCATGTCTTAAAGTAATGATGGACTGTCGTTTCTCTTTGATTATTTGAGCTGTTCTTGCCATAATATGGACTTGGACTTGGTCAAATAGGGCTATCTTCTGTATACCCCCTACCTTGTCACAACACAACTGATATGCTCAAGCGCATTAAGATGGAAAGAAATTCCACAAAGGCACACCTGTTCATTGAAATGCATTTCAGGTGACTACCTCATGAACCTGTTTGAGAGAACGCCAAGTGTGTGCAAAGCTGTCATCAAGGCAAAGGATGGCTACTTTGAAGAATCTCAAATATAAAATATATTTTGTTTAACACTTTTGTTGTTACTACATGATTCCACATGTGTTCTTTCATAGTTTTGATGTCTTCACTATTATTCTAAGAGAATGTAGAAAATAGTAAAAATAAAGAAAAACCCTTGAATGAGTAGGTGCTCTAAAACTTTTGACCAGTAGTGTGTGTGTGTACAAACACACACACACACACACACACACACACACACACACACACACACACACACACACACACACACACACACACACACACACACACACACACACACACACAGAGAGAGAGAGAGAAACCCAAACATAAACACAACCCACTCTCACACATATACAGTGTGACACAGGCAAACACACATGCACACTGAGGGCAACCGTGATTCTCATTTGTGTGTAATAATGATTTAGATTGTGGGGAAACCAATGTGATTCTGTGTAATGAACAGAGTTTAGATTCCCACCACAGCCTTAGCCCTGGGTAACTGCATTACAGTAGGTACATAGATGTATTCAATTAGGTTGGTTAGAGTATGATGATCAGTAGGAGGTTGTCTATCTATGGAGGCTCTGTGTGGAAATTGCCTGTAGACATAAATCTAGGATCAGCAAACCTTCCCTCAAATCCTTAGTGTACCAAAAAACAGTTTGTGGCCGTCCTATCGCCTCTGGCCGTTCATTTCCTGTCGATTCTAATAAGGATGGGCACGGTTAATCGAATATCAGGATATCTGAACATACGTTAGCATTCGATTACTTGAGTAAGTGTTCATTTACATGTTCTATTTATTGTAGCCCTATTTCAACATTGAAAAGGCTTTGTTATAAATTAAATTATCCTTGTTACCTACAAGGATATACCATGACATTTTAAATACTTAAAAAAATAAACTTTTGAATATTGTTTTTATAACTGTGCGTTGCCACTTTTCGCCACTTCAAATAGCAATTACTGGCGAGCCCCTAACAGTTTCCAGAAGACCTGACACAGATCGATGCAAAACACTCACCAGAACCTTTTTGTAAGACAATCAGTTCTATCGTCTCTTTTACTGTTGCTTTTAACCCAAAACTACGGAGTAAAACAGCCTTCTGTTGTTTTACCTCTGCATTTGCGTCATACTAATTGATCAAGGGAGTCATTATAATTATCTGTATATTTCCCAAAAATATCCTGATATTATCCGAATAGTGAAATAATGTAAAATGCCCTTCCCTCAGATTCTACATGGTTTTTAATCGCCGTTGTTCATCGACATCCAGCAGGTAAGGGCTAACACACCACATCCACCCACTGCTTTCAGACGTTCGTCTTTCTGGTGTTATTCCTCTCTAATCTCCACCATGCTTCCTTTGTGTTTGTGTGGGTTGGGGAGGAGCTGGAGAGGCTGAGCCAAGCCAAACACAGACAGTGAATCAGAGGAGGAGTCTGTCTAGCCTCCCATTAATGACCTCACAATGGCTCAACCCTGTGATGTCATCAGAATGCCTGGCTCTGTGACATCACAATGGACAAACTGTCAGTCCTGAATTATGACTTTGCTATAACCTGGCCTGTGACATCATCAGCCTGTGACATCAGAATGGACATGCTGTGTATTATGACATCAGAGCGGCTTGGCCTGTGGTTTTGTTGGCCTACTGTGATTGTCATAATTTATTGTACATCATAGATGCGGTAAAGAGGTCAATGGAACTCGACACAAACATGGAAATGCCACGGAAACGCATGGGGAAAAGATCCTGAGTCTCTTCATTGCCCCCCAGCAAAATGATCCTACATTTAGGCTATTGTTTATATGTGTATTCCACACTACTGTATGTTGAGTATAATGAGTGTATGGATGTCAACCCGAATACATGTTCATGTAATCACCAATCAACTGCATTGCAGTTAAAAGCGACTTTGACTACCATGACCGATTTCTAAATGCTAGCTATGCTACCAGCTTATACGAACAAGAGTTAGCATTTAGCAGTCACTTCTTCTAAACCCGAAAATAAACAACTTTTAAATGTTATTCTGTGAAAACTGGCAAATATATCATAATCTAATTTTAGTAACCACATTGTGGGCCTGTTCACAAATATTCACTTTGTTAGATCAGACTTGTTGAATGTGCGCCAATCCGGCGTCCTTCTTCTGTCCCCTAAGGTCTGCGTTCCATTGACCTCTCTACCGCATCTTTTCAGAAATGTGCTTGTTTGCGTATGAAATATGCTATACAAATAATATTGTAATGGAAGAAATGCTAAATATACAATTTTGTATATGTTGTTGTAGTTAAAATAATGCCTATTGCTGTTATTGACACAGTGGCAAGGGTTACAGCTGTCAGATGTTGAGAAGTTGATATCTGCCGGTTATGATCTTATTTTGTCTCTGTTTTTTCAAAACCAGTTTTTATTATACATTTGTTTGCATTATGTTGGTGGCTATTAAGAAATCTACTCAAGGCTGTTGGATGTTTGGGAGCTAAACTCGTTTTTCTAATCAGTTTGTCTTACCATTATTAAGTACTCACAAAGACCATACAGTACTAGCACACGGCCCATGTGATTTGTTCTGGTCTCAGTCCATGTTACGTTCAGAAAACCCAATCTGACGGTAAAACATGTAAGATTGTGTTTGACATTACACACTGAAAAGTAATTGGCTTCTCTAGTGGTTTACATGTGTTCAACGGTGTTACTCCTCTCCTGTCCATGCTTATTGTGCCATATAATTTACACTTCTATCATGTATTCAAAAAAGCTTCTTGTGAAGTTATGTTTATGAAATCAGTAAAATGATATTATGCTGTATGCATTTAAGGCAATTTACACCTGGTTCTTTATATTACTATTCATGACACAGTGCATAATTACAATTTCTCACAGTCAACAGATTACCAAATGAACATTAAAAACTTCTGCCAAAAATACCATTATTTTGTCTAGCTATTTTTCCATTCTGTTAGAATCTGTGTTGTAATGTTCGAATTGAACCACCAGGGGGTGGTGTAGTATAATAAATGGTTACTGTGTGCGTAAAGAACCTCTGACTAGACATTTATACAAATTACTGACATGTGTATTAACTCAGAGAAACTGTTGATTGTAAACAAAGTTTTATTTGTCATAAAGCACAACGGAGTATAAATAAGAACAATGTGTAGCAACAGGAAACTTAAACGAGTTGAAAATTCATCTTAGAAACACAGTTATAGATCTGATATTGATAGCCTCAAATAAAAAATCCAATAAATACAAAGGTTTTGACTTATCTTTACGCTTGTATCTACAATAAGGTGAAAATTAACATTTGGTCAGGAATGGAATTGAAGTAGACATAGAAAATGTAAAATGTTGATAAGTTTTTCGATTGTAATTCTTAATACACAAGAACAAGACTGATATAAAGAAAGATTGAGATTGATGACATCGCTATCCAATCCTTTATTTCCTTCTAGTTCAAAACCAGGAAGTACAGAGCTAACCCCTTACCCTTTAACCCTGTGCATAAACTTCCTGAAAACACAATCCACTAATAAGGAGGCGCAGCCAAAGTTTATACTCATGCCCCTCACACACACACATGCCCAATTTTAATTAAATCTCTTTCCCCTAGCCCTAGATACTTACTGCTAACTTGTAGACCAGATTCAAGCGACATGGTGAAAATCCCATCTAGACTACCAGAGGGCTTGCTTACACCTATCTGATCCATTCAAATCTACAAAGGGCCATCAAGAAGCATCTATGAGATTAGGCAACATACTCCTTAGTGACCATATCATTGCTGATAGACTATTGACTATTGACACCCTCTCCCCGACCCCTTTAGTAACCGTATCCCTGGTGATAAGCGTCCTGGTAACCGTCGTAGCCATTGTGATGGTACCCGTAGCCCCCATACTCGTCTTCGGGGCAGCGCATGCCCAGTGACTGCTGGATGGCCATCTCCTGCCTGCGGAGCTGCATGGAGTCCACCAGGTCGTAGATGTTGGCCATGGACCACATGGGGCTCGGGTACCACGACTTGACGTTGCCGTCCTTTCCCACCAGCAGCATGGAGAAGTACTCTGGGCTGATCTGGAAGTAGTTGCGAATGTCTTTGACCAAGGCGGCCGAGAGGCCCTCACGTTCCACCGTGGCGCTGCCTGGAAGGTGGAGAGAGCGATGGAGAGAGTCAGTCAATAGGCTTTGGTATGTTTGATATCTTTGACTAAAGAGGCATTCTCGCTCCATGGCCAAGCTGCCTCTCTAGAGTTAGAAAAGATTAGTTTGTGTTAATACTGCTATGGAAGAATTGAATTTCATATTATCCATTTAATGCGAAAGTGTGTGTGGATTCATTTCGTTGTCTTTTAAAGGTTCCGCTAAATTCAGCACCTCTGCCCCATCAGTCTTCCCCTGCAAAACTACCACTTCACTCAAGGAAAGCATTGATGGTAATTCCGAGTCTATTCAGTGAGCCGGATCATTTGGCTCCGTTTAGCTAAAAGAGACCTTTATTTAGCTCGCAAAACAGTTCTTTGTTCAGTGGTGCTTAAAAATACCAAATCCATTATGTAAAGCCTAGAATGTTGCCTGCAATTATCCGTTTCACATCATGATATGCTAGTACAATTTTTACCTGACCATTTTTACCTGACCAAAAAAAATGAAGAAATAAAATGGAATGCACTGCAAAAATATGTATGGACCAGAATGAGGCTCTCTCCTCACTACCAATATTTACTGCAGTGAAGAACTACAATCTTCAGAGAATGTTTTTACAACGTATCTGCAGATAATCATTATCGGGTACTCAACAATCAGTAGTAACAGTATGTAAATGAGGGAGCCAATTGAATGGCTCTCGCAGATGCAATTCGGTTCCCGACATTCACCAAAAAGATCAGTTCAATAAGAGCTGTTCGTTCACGAACGACCCATCACTAAAGGAAAAGTCCATAAAGAGCTGTTCGTTCACGAACGACTAACATGACTAAAGGAAAAGTCCATAAAGAGCTGTTCGTTCACGAACGACCCATCACTAAAGGAAAAGTCCATAAAGAGCTGTTCGTTCACGAACGACCCATCACTAAAGGAAAAGTCCATAAAGAGCTGTTCGTTCGCGAACGACCCATCACTAAAGGAAAAGTCCATAAAGAGCTGTTCGTTCACGAACGACCCATCACTAAAGGAAAAGTGCATAAAGAGCACATAAGAATACTATTTGGCAGGCTAGAGAAATTAAAGGGAGGGTTTACATATTTCCTCCCTAACACTCCGGCCACAGGAGCTGTCTGCGTGCTTGTGCAGCAGTGAGGGGTGTATGGATACAGGGCCGTGTGTGTGGTGTAGGCAGCAGCATCAGCAAGTTTTTTAGGTTGGGTCCCCTACCAGAGAGGAGACATCAAACAGGTAGCATGGAGAGAATACAGAAGAAGCAGCTGGGCTATAGGGACTTGGACTGGGGGAGACAGCAGGAGTTAGGGCTGAGGCTGGCCTACCTGCCTGCTGTGTCATTAAAACAACATCAGAAATTCAACATCATGGCTGTATGAACTGATTAAACTAAACATAACACATACAGCCCCATTGACCTACCACTTGCCCTTTTTTGTTTAATATTCATACAGCCATTTCCCGTATGCAGTATAATACAGTTGAAGTCGGAAGTTTACATACACTTAGGTTGGAGTCATTAAAACTAGTTTTTACACTCAACCACTCCACAAATTTCTTGTTAACAAACTATAGTTTTGGCAAGTCGATTAGGACATCTACTTTGTGCATGACACAAGTAATTTTTTCCAACAATTGTTTACAGACAGATTATTTCACTGTATCACACTTCCAGTGGGTCAGAAGTGTACATACACTAAGTTGACTGTGCCTATAAACAGCTTGGAAAATTCCAGAAAATTATGTGATGGCTTTAGAAGCTTCTGATAGGCTAATTGACATCATTTGGGTCAATTAGAGGTGTACCTGTGGATGTATTACAAGGCCTACCCTCAAACTCAGTGCATCTTTGCTTGACATCATGGGAAAATCAAAAGAAATGAGCCAAGACCTCAGAATTCTTTTTTAGTGTATGTAAACTTCTGACCCACTGGGAATGTGATGAAAGAAATAAAAGCTGAAATAAATCATTATCTCTACTATCTCTCCTGACATTTCACATTCTTAAAATAAAGTGGTGATCCTAACTGACCTAAGACAGGGATTTTTTACTCGGATTAAATGTCAGGAATTGTGAAAAACTGAGTTTAAATGTATTTGGCTAAGGTGTAATTTGAATTTGTAAGTCGCTCTGGATAAGAGCGTCTGCTAAATGACTTAAATGTAAATGTGTATGTAAAGTTCTGACTTCAACTGTACATATAGGTGGTGTGGAGACAACAGGGTTCTTACCGTTGATTGGATAGAGCTCTAGGACTCCTCCCTGGTCCACTGCCTCCATGCCAACCAGCTTCAGGATGGAGATGTGTCTCAGGCCTGGGTCACCATGGAAACCACCACCACATCGATGAACACACAGCAGATAGGACATAATAGCACATTAGAACAACAAAATAATATTTGCATTGCCCACCCCCTCTTTTACGCCGCTGCTACTCTCTGTTATTATCTATGCTCAGTCACTTTAAAAACTCTACCTACATGTACATATTACCTCAATTACCTCAACTAACCGGTGCCCCCGCACATTGACTCTGTACCGGTACCCCCTGTATATAGTCTCGCTATTGTTATTTTACTGCTGCTCTTTAATTACTTGTTCCTTTTATAATTTATTCTTATTCATATTTTTTAAACTGCATTATTGGTTAGGGGCTTGTAAGTAAGCATTTTACTGTAAGGTCTACACCTGTTGTATTCGGGCACATGTGACTAATACAATTTGATTTGATTAGTTTAGAAAAATGTATGTTATTTATCTTTGTGTAGCCTAAAATTAATCAACCAATCAATATACATGCAAAAACACAGATATTGAAACAAACAATTCTGAAAATCAACCTGCAATAGAGCATGAGGGAAATATGATAATGATGAGCATGGTTTTGAGTGTTTTACTCTACACAGAGTATTGACACACTCACAATCAGCTCTGGTTATTAACACCAATACTGAAGTTCTCGTGCACCACTGATTGTTCGTTTTTTTATTTTCATGTGGTGAATTTTCAATCCTCTTAGAACAAAACTCCAAACTGGTAACGCAGCCAGTCTTACATTCAGAACCTTTCATTGTGCGTTCATTGTGTTTGCAGGCATGTTTCCCCACACACCGAAAATATAATGAGTACATTGGTTGAATCACCAAAACACAACATAATGACATCTTCTCAACTTAGTTATTTTAACAACCAGTTTATCCAGTAGCAACACATTTAAGACCCATGTTTCAATGTTTCAAAATGTCCCTTGGAATGTAGTATGCTACAGAACATTAAATGACAGTACATTACACTGTTTTCACATTAGGCAATACACTTGCACTACCCATACAATTTTACTCAACATCAAATTTCCATAATTTCTATCTCATGTGTGATCAAAGGTGTGATCATTGAATACATCTTTCAAAATGTAATCAAATTAAAGAAATGAAAAAAACAATATTTAGCAGGCATTAGTTTGTATCAAGCCTGTCTTGAACATTTGGCCATAGGTTGTCATCGAAATCGCAGTAAATATCATTGTTGGTTAAGGGCTTGTAAGTAAGTCCTTACAGCCCTTACACTACAGCCCCTTATAAGGGCTTGTAAGTAAGAATTTCACGGTAAGGTTTACACTTGTTGTATTCGGCGCATGTGACAAATAAAGTTCGATTTGATTTGTTCATGCATCCCGGAAAACCCTTTTTGCATGGTTATTCCTAGCCTGACATACAGTACCAGTCAAAAGTTTGGACACACCTACTCATTCAAGGTTTTTTTTATTTTTAATTTGTACTATTTTCTACATTGTAGAATAATAGTGAAGACATCAAAATTATGAAATAACACATATGGAACCATTTAGTAACCAAAAAAGTGTTAAACAAATCTAAATATATTTCATATTTAAGATTCTTCAAAGTAGCCACCCTTTGCCTTGTTGACAGCTTTTCATAGTTTTGATGAAAGCCCCCCCCCCCTAAAATCCTATCTGACTGTATGGCCTTCCTCTTGCTCTTTTTGTTAGTATGATCTTTTACCAGATCTAATGTGCTATATTCTCCCTCGTCAATTGTGTTGGTGCGTGTCTCTGTCCCTGAATGCGTATGCACATGTCTGCGAGAAACAATTATAATGGTCCTCCTCAATCTCAGTGACTGCCAACACTTATATTATGACTACTAAAGTATATGTGTTTACCTATCAATCTAAAATTCAACAAATGGATAGAGAGCCTAATGTTCTTCTGTATGAGATCAGGTCTGACTGGAGGCTGTTGTAAATCTAATATGATTTACACATACTTTGAACCACAGGGAGCAGTGTGTATGTGTGTGAGTGTGTGTGTGTGTAACAACCCCTAGGCACTAGACTAGTCACTTCCTGTAGATGGGATAAATATTGTTTAAGGAATATGATAATAACTCAACAATTCCTTCTTATACTCACCCAGGTTGCAGGCTTGGCTGGTCAGGGCATAGAGTTGCTGCTGATAGGCCCATTCCTCATCGTTGGGGGCGGAGATTACAAACAGGCGACGCCTCCAACGGAACCTGAGAACCCAAAGACGGAACTAGGATGAAAGATGTAGATTAAACAGTCATGTCATCAACCAAGTCATTTTCTGTCCAAACTCCAGACCCTTTGGCTCACTGTCAGACTGGAATTTAGTCTCTATTGCAACAAACCACAGTCAATCTGTTGAAGACAGAAATATAGGACCATAGTCAATCAATCCAAGACAATGGTGTTAACGTAGAGTACTAGAAGTACAGGCTCGTGCATACTGTCCGCCATCAGAGCCAAGTTTAGCTCATAAAGAACTGTTGAATTTGTGGTGCAGGTGATTTAGTGTGAATATTCATGTTGACTACAAATTCTGACCACAGCCTCCTCAACGAGACCCCTGCCTAGCTTGAGACAATATTCTCACTGGCTATGAGCTAATGACTGTTTAAAATTCCAGACGCTGCCACAGCCATCAGCAAGACTAACGTGCACACACACTACCTGGAGAGGAAGTTCTCCAGTGATCTGGGTTTGTCCTCCTTCTTGCAGACAACTCCGTCTCTCTTCTGCTGTTCCATCTCTCTGATGCGAGAGGAGAAGGTGTCGATGTAATCAAACACAGCCTTCATGGCGATCGGGACCTCGTAGGATTGCTGTTAGAGGGACAAACACACATCAAGACAGAAAAAAGACAGTGGACCAAAAAGATAAGCATTGGAGGATTTGAGTGTACAATCCTTATTCGATTCTTTAAGTTGTCAGGAGAAAAACATAACAAATGCTATTCCTTTGTTATACCTATCCCAGTATTCCTAGAAAATTGTGTATCCTTTATGTTTTCGATGAGAATCAGATTCCCTTCACACACAGCAAATTTGTGGGTGTTAAACTATTGGAGTTGAGTTAAAAAGTGTTGTGAGTGTTATATCTGATTCTAGTGGGGTTAACACCAGTGGGATTGAAATTGACACCACCTGCGGTGAATAAATGGAATTGAAATTGACACCACCTGTGGTTAATAAATTAAGTGTTAACCAGGTGGTGTTGTTACTCGACTGTTGAGTTAATTTCCGTTAACTCTCTCAGAGTGAAAAAGACATGGGTGGGGCCTCATTATTATATTTCCCAGCATGCTTTGTTGCAGGTTGCTTTTTAGAATAGTTTTAATATCTATGTTTCTGCATGCACAATGATTGATTAATTTATCTTATACTACACAAAGATAAATAACATACATGTTTCTAAGCAAATCCAATCTGTAAGTGGTTGGATTTATTTAACCCATTATTGAGATGGTTTAGGTAGTCTTATTGATCAACCTTTCCTACCTTGGCAGTCATTTTAACTGCAGGTTGCGGGGGATTAAAAGTTCAAATTCTTCAATATCCTATGGCTGGATTTGAATAGGAATTATGTAACACTTTGGAAGCCAGCATAATATGACTTGTTGATGTGGCCAGCAAACCAGGAGTTTCAGACAACTGTGTTAGGGTGAAACTTGAATGTTGAAGTATGGTATAGTCAAAAAAAGTCATTTATTGTGATAAATAATTACATTTTGATGATAAAATATAAATTTAGGCACTCTCTGAAAGCTACTGGACTGAAAGCATTTGAATGCAACAATCATGTCTCTGTCACTAGCAAACACAGTCATGGGTGGTACAGGTACCTCTAAAATTAACTTGAGTGGCACCCTGGAAAATAAATATGCAAATAAGGCTTTACACCCTACAGTGTTAAAAGAACAACAAAAAATGAGTTACGGTAACACCACAGGTGTTAATTGCATAACACTGAGGAAGTGTAACAGCATCTGCCCTAATAAAGTGTTAATTTAAGTCCAAATTTGCAACACCCATGGTGTTAGGGACCCAACACTCTTGGGGTCTTAGTTCATCAACACTTTGAAAAGTGTTAGTCATATACACACTAAGAAAGTGTTACATTTAACACTGTGGGTGTTCAAATTCTGATCTCAAATTTGCTCAGTTCAGAATGTGATATTCCCCAATGCAGCATTACACACTCACAGAAGCACAGGCACACAAACTTTCTAATGGATCAGGTGAGGGTCTGCTGCCATGGATACAGTCTCCCTCACTGTTTTTCGCATTCCCTGTCACTCCCCTCTCTCTCTCTCCCTCTCTCTTACCCACACCATGTGCCCTGTAATGTTAATAGAATTTCCTGTCTGTACTGACAGCATTAGAGGGTTGCTTGCACACTGGCGTCTTTGTTTAATCCGCCTGAAAACAACCTGGTGGTTTACACACACACACACACACACACACACACACACACACACACACACACACACACACACACACACACACACACACACACACACACACACACACACACACACACACACACACACACACACACACACACACACACACACACACACACACAAACACAAACACAGCTGTTGGGAGAACGTCATGATGTGTGAATTAAACCAGTGTTTAATCACGGCAGGATGTTTACAGTATGGAGAAGGCAGGTCAGCCAACATGAGTCTATGTCTAATTGGCCAAACAGAGAGGTTAGGTGTATGTGCTCCATTTAGCTCACTTGGCAAGATGGTTGGGTCGAGTAGTAGACTTTAGTTCTAAACGGAATGGTCCAAAAAGTGCGGACTCCGACAATGCGGTGTGCCAGATTGCAAAATAATGCACGCCTAGTAAGACACCTAGAAAAAGAGAGAGAGAAAGAGCGAGACAAAACCCACCTTGGCTCTCATGTCAGTGTCAGTGAGAACCATGTAGAAGTCGTTAAATGTCATATAAAACTCCTTCCTGAGCTCTGTGATCAGATCCTGGTTCACCAGGTCCTCCTGACGAAGACCCGTCATAGGCTTGTCGTTCTCTGGGAGGGGAAGAGAAGGAGAAGGGAGAGAAGAGAGCGAGAGAAAATTGAGAAACAGACAACCAATTAAAATTGAGTTTAGTACAATTTAACAGACTCCTGTCCAGAGCAACTTACAATAATGAGTGCATTTTCAGATAAGGAAGCTAAAACTACTGCATAGTACAACCAGAGTCATGGGGAAACAGGGATTGGACATCCCACTTCCTACCAGAGACTGGATGGGTTGACATATGTTTCCCTCATAATATTTAGGAGAGGTGGAGTCATGGCCTTATTAGTTATTATTGGTTACACCTATCCCTGTCTCTTCAGCTCTGCAAAAATAGAGGTAGGGTAAGGAGGGGACTACTGGGGGAATCGACGGTTGATTTTGGGCGAGCGTCTGTTTGAGGTAAAATAGATCTACCACCCAAAAGGAGGGCAATGGTGTGTTTACTCTAGGCTTACTGCTTCCTCTGAGAAGACACACACACGAACGCGCACGCACACACACACTGAGGCCATCTCTATTACCAAACATTGGCAATATTCTGTATCAAACAGAGTGAGAGGGAGATGGCTGAGGAGGAAGAAGCCAATCTAGATTGTTTGTCTTATTTTTATTTCCTTCAACTCTTTGGAATGTCTCACTCCCTTTCAACATGGATATTCCTTAAAAAAAAAAAATGAATGCTTGTTGAGGCAGACCAGATTGCATCTCAGACTACATTCCAGATCTCACTCTGTTTTCCTTTGTTTTGATTGGAATCCCACCCAAAAGACCACAGCTCTCTTCAACATGAGGGAATGACAGAGGCCATTTGTTGACTTACTGTATGTTTTGACTGGAAACCCATCAGTCTCCACCCCAAGGATTTTCTTTTAAACCCAATGTTTCCTGATGTGATTGAGAGGATAAGGACTCCAAATTTCTGCTTTATACTATAAACAGAACTGGTCACCTTTTGAAAGCATACAGCAATATATATGAAGATGTTTTCAATCCACAACCATCCCCCTCCTCTTTCTACAGAAAACAAATGTTGTATTCCTATGGATTACATATACAGTATCTGTAGCGCCATGGTTTCTCAGGCAAAGCGGTGATCCATCTATCTATCCTGAACAGGAATATCCTCAGGCAGGAAGTTGGCTTGATCACATGGCTTAGAGGAGCTAACACAGCTAGCACATTTGGTTCCTTGGAAGTTGTGGGAACGTATGTTTTTGGTTTCCCATTGGTACTGGGAATGAAGCCATACGTTTCCTGACTTTTTAGGATGCAGGGAGGTTCTGAGAACGTTTCACTATGGTTCCCTGAAAGTTTTCTTGAGAAGTTTTCTTAACATTCTAATGACGAAAATGATTAGTTATTTGAAGGTAATTAAATAACGTTCTGAGAACATGTTTCCATAAGACTTTTAATAACACTGCTAGCTTAATTTGGGTTAACTGTTCTGAACTCCAAGCACAGCTAGGAGACATGGAAATTCATTAACTTATGCTGAAGTACTGAAATTCCCACCTAAGAAACATGGTTCTCAGAACGTTATGTGCAATCTGGTTATCCTGCACCATTCCCAGAACATTGTGCGAAGGTTGTATGCAAAATAACTATCGGATAACCCCACTCCAAGAAACAAATGGTTCATGAACATTATGTGCTAGCTGGGACTGTAGCTACCACTTACACAGCCCACAGCTATAGCCCTTAATCACAGCACCCTGTACACAGCACCCTGTACACACACACCCTGTACACACACACCCTGTACACACACACACACACACACACACACACACACACACACACACACACACACACACACACACACACACACACACACACACACACACACACACACACACACTGACCAATGCCTCAAAGTCTGCATTACACTCAAAGGTAAGGATGATGTCATCCAACACAGGGAACCTTTTTCCAGCTGTGAAAGGACCATTTACACACGGACACACACACACCCGCACGAACACACACACACGCTCACCCGCACGAACACACACACACATTAACCCTTGGAGCGATGCTCGGAACATAAAACTAACCACCGTCCGGTTCGTAACATGGGTGGGTGTGACATCACCTCAAAACTTTCTGGTATTCTGTCTGTGGAACATGTCGTTGTGTAGAATCAGAGAGAATAATAACATTTTATACAGTAGGGCTGTGTCCTGACATTAACACATCCTAACTATAGGCTGGAGGCAGGATTCAAATCTCCATAAAACTACAAATATTGTCGCTTGCCAAGCCCAATTTACAACGCAAATCTCATAAGACGCATTTGTAATCTTGAGCCATCTGAATAAGTAGCTTTGAAGAAAATCAACAAAAGGGAGACACTAATTCATCTTGAAGATAAGCCATGTAAGCTAACCCAAGACACATGAGTGTGTGGTGAGCTGTGTGTGTGTGTGTGAGAGAGAGGTGACACACACACACACACAGGCGGACTTACCATTAGGCAGAAGAGGCAATTGCCTCAGGTCTCACATTATCAAGGGGCCTAATGAGCTGAGCGTAAAAAAAAAAATATATATATATATATATATACAAATATTACAATAGTTTCTCTGCTTGAGGCCCCCCTCATGCTCCGCTCGAGGCATAATACATAAATATGAATAAAAATCCCCTTCAAAAGCTGTCTGTTTAATCTAGAGATATGCATGGGCTGAATCTTAATCCACTGCATCCGCCGATGTCTGCCTTCCGCATCGGTGGTGGAAGGTGGCAGAGCTACAGAGGTGTTTCTCTGTAGCTTTTTCTCATGAAAACGTCTGTAGCGATCGAACGGTTTGGCCAATAAATGATTATGCCCATTCTATGGAAAGGTGAGACTCTCACAAACACAAAGCCCCCCTTCCGATCCGTGTGGCCACATGGCGAAGCAGTCATGGCGAAGCAGTGAAAGCCTTTGTGCACCATTAACTTTCATGTCTGGGACTCAGGAGGCTTTGGCGCTGTCACCACATTGTGTCTTTGCAATGGTAGTGTCATCCTGTTCACAGTGTTATCGTGTCGAGCCTCTCTTATTGTTTGCTGCAGACTCACTCCAGACACCTGCTAGCCTTCTGTTCTATCAGAGGAGTTTAGGATAGCAGGGGTAAAATCAGGACAGGGCAGTAACAGCAATACAGGACACCTACTGTAACTTAAGGGCTCAATTGAATCCGTATCGCCGAAGTTCAGCGCTATAGCGCGTTTGAAATCTAAAGGCAATGTTCCCACGTTCGCGGAGACTGCATTTACGGTATGTCGGCTGAATCAGAAATTACCTTTACATTTCAAGTGTACTATAGCCGATACGGACTGTTCTGTCCTGTACAGGCTACGTGTAGTAACAATAATAATAATACATTACATTTATATAGAGTTTTCAAGGACCCAAAGTCACTTAAACTTTTCCTGCAATACTGTGTTAGTAGAGATGTGTACATACCCAGCTGGTAGTGATCTATCTTCATTGTGGAGTTGGTGACAGAGCCAAAGATGGTGATGATGGAGACTTTCCTGATGGCCATCTCACACACCGTCTCCAGGTACTCATCCCTCTGTTGCACATACATAGTGCTCTCCTCACTGGGGGCCGTTATGATCTGGAGACACACACACAGAAAGAGACTGGGTTAGACACACACACACACACACACTGCTGTGGAGATTGTGTTTATAATAGACAGCGGGGATGGAGAGGATGGAGACTGATTTTACTACCCTGCCCTCGGCAACACTGTTGTGCTAAGAATCTAGACAGGCTGCAAAACACTGGTACTTACCACAAGTCGTCTCCTGTTCTCAAAGTAGGTCAGGAAGGAAGCCAGGGTACCCTTAGGAGGCGGAGGCTTCTTGGTGGGTTTGTGGTACTCCTCTTTCTTGTGATTCTTCAACACCTTCTTTCCGTTCTTCTTCCCGTTGTTTTTCCCCTCCTTCCCCACCTTCGCTCCTCTCCTCTCTGCCTTGTCCCTCTTGGTGGCCTTTTCCGGTTTGCCGTTCTTTTTCTTCTTCTTCTCAGTATTGTCGTGTTTTCCCTTGCCCCTCTTGGTTGGGCTGACCTCTGTGTTGACCTCTGTCTGTGTCTCTGGGATGCTGGCGGTGGGCCGGCTTGATTCATAATTCTCCTCATACTCATTATTCAACACCTGGAGAGAAGAGAGGAGAGAAGAGAAGAGGAGAGGAGAGAAAAGTAGAGGATAGGAGAGAAGAGGACTTTATTGATCACCAAAATCAAGCCTGATGCAACAAATGCAACAGAGAACAACATACAGCAACATTCTGTCTCAACATCAATGTAATAAGTGAAATGTAATAAGTCAACTGCATACCTTCCCATTCTTCCTTTTGGTAGGTTTGCCCTTGGTGGGTTTGTGCTGGGTGGGTATCACTCCGGCCAGTTTACGGCCATTGTGGTCCTTCCC
The DNA here is from genome assembly GCF_045679555.1 of Salvelinus alpinus. Classification (NCBI taxonomy): domain Eukaryota; kingdom Metazoa; phylum Chordata; class Actinopteri; order Salmoniformes; family Salmonidae; genus Salvelinus; species Salvelinus alpinus. The sequence goes on along the minus strand of NC_092099.1, from coordinate 22,744,240 downwards.
TTCCTTGTCTGTTCGGTTGTCCCCAGACGTGGTGGTTTTGGGCGGGTACCTCGCCCTGTCTCTCCCCTTGTCTCTGCGGTTATAGGGCTCAGGCGTGGTCCTAGGGGCAGGCAGCCAGTGAGGGGTGGTTTGGGCTTTTGTGGGTCTCTGGGTTCTGGTGGTAGTGGTGGTGGTCTGTCGTGTGGTCACAGGACGTTTAGTTGTGGTTGTTGTGGGCTTTGGTGTGGTTGTTGCTTTCGTTGTTGTCGTGGTGGCTTTTGTCGTGGTCGTCGTGGGTCTTGTTGTTATCGAAGTTGTCGTTGGCCTCGTTGTCGTCGACCTCGTGGCAATGGTGGTGGTTGTTGTGGGTCTCCTCATTGGCTTCCTCGCAGGCGGCTTCCTCTCTGGGATCGGGTCTACCTGTCCACCTGTTTCAACTTCCATCCCTGAGTCTCCACCCCCACCACCCACTTGGCCCTCTACTCCCGCCCCTTTACACTTCTGGACGAATCCCTTCTGTCGGATCTTCTCCAGCTTCCTCATTGGTGCCTGGTCGATGACCTCGTACATGGCCTCCAGCCTGACTGGATAGGGGTACCTCTCCTCCACTTGCAGTGTTTTCCTCAGGAGCACCATACCAAACTTACCTGGACAGGACAGGGTGACAAGTTTCATTTACTGAGTAAAGTAGACTAGCTAATATGGCTTTGGCCACAAGCAACATGCCGAAACGAGAAAAACTCAGCAAGCATGCTGTAAGCATCCCAAACTTACCTGTAAAGACTCAGATTTATGTTATTAATTTTCACTGCTTGTCAGCATAAAACATGCAGTAAACATACAAATAGCCAGCATCACACCAAGCACCCCCATAACCCCCACTCCTAACACCAAGCACCCCCACTCCTAACACCAAGCACCCCCATAACCCCCACTCCTAACACCAAGCACCCCCATAACCCCCACTCCTAACACCAAGCACCCCCATAACCCCCACTCCTAACACCAAGCACCCCCATAACCCCCACTCCTAACACCAAGCACCCCCATAACCCCCACTCCTAACACCAAGCAGGTGTTGACAGATCTGAATGGCAGGTTCAATCTAGCCCCCACAGAGATTCTCTTAGATCTGCTAACACTGAAGGAGTAGGGCTAGGGGATGTTTCCAGGTGGGCCAAGCCTACCTTTCTCCAGTTTGAGGAAGGTCATGAGGCGGGGGATAAGCACTTTGTCCAAAGGTTCCTCCATCACCTTCCCCTCGCTGGTGATCCGCCTCACCTTCCCACCCATCTCCCCCTCCTGGTGGAATATCACGATCTGCTGCACGTGCCTCTCTGCCAGTTCACAGTACACGTCTGGCTTCAGCAGTGTCATCATCAGCCGGTAGTAACCATCTGAGTCATGTGGAGCAGAAATCACCAGGACTCGGTTCTTCCCTGCAAAGCTCGCCAGGAGGTTAGGCGAGCCTGAGCTGCTTGGCATTCGGGTCTGTCTGGGCCTCGCCCCGGGAGTGCCTTCATCCTGAAACATGCCAGACTGGAGGGGAGCCATCTTCCCAGCTACCCTCCTCCCTGCTGCCCTTGCCAGCGCTCCACCTCTCCTGCCCTGTCCAGACCCAGTCCTGGGCTGAAGAACAGAGACCTGGTCCGCCTGCATGTCCTCCTCGCGCCTGGCACTGATCCCGGAGGGCACCGAGGGGGAGCCGGGTCCTGGGCGGGTTCCTCCCACGCCGACAGTGCGCCCGAGCTGCAGACGCCCGGTATTGAGTTTGGTGCGTTGGCGCAAGGGAAACCTTCTGAGGTGGGCCTGTTTGTCGGCGTGTCCTGCCCACGCTAGCAGACACAGCAGGGACAGACCCAGGACAAACTCTCCCCGCATTATTGTAAACTGTTAGTTACAATAAACAACCAGAAAGAGAGAAGAATATCCAATAGTGGACATGGGACCTGTGTGCGTCTTTAGAGCATTTATGTTCAATAAATAAGAAATAAAGTCCAGCGCAGTAAAAAAAACAGAGTGCAAGAGAGAGGCCAACACTTTATTATTGTGTTTTAAAGCATGCCTTTACTTTTTGCAGTGGAACACCAGCCAAACCCAAACCCCACTTCACCAGCCTGCGATCAACCTGAGAGCCGCGTGAAAACGCAGACAGGAAAACTCACCAGAGAGGTTCTAAAATATCCAAACCAGGCACCAATTGACGGAGTCAGCAATTCCTGAAAAACATTCGGGGTATTTAGAAACCGTTAATCCAAACTTCCAACTTCAGCTCTCAAAATAACCACACAAATTAGGAAAATACGCGGACTTTGCCAATTCTGGAAAAATGTTTCATACCATTTATAAACTCCGAGTGTACGCGACATTTTAACATCCACAAGTAAACAGATATACAGCACTGTCTCGAAAACAATTCCGTGTTATTTTATTCTCGGACCTGACCATTATTTAAAAAGATCGTTTTTTCCAACTATCAAAGTAATCCAACTAAAAAGCAGGGCGTTTTACGCATAGCAAGCCTAGTTCGATTTCAAGAGGAAAACCTGCACAGAGTGGCTCTTCTGTATGGGAAATGCGTCTCCCTCTTCTTTCTCCCGACTCCTCAACCTAAACTACAGAAGCTATCCCAGTAATGTCGACACCTTTAAGCCTGCCCTGCCTCAGACTCTCCTCGCTAGCGCAGTGGCGCTATACCAGCCTGGTCTCATAGACTAGACGTAACATAATAAATGTAAATCTAGTAGACAAACATTTGTGTCAAATCAAGACAAATAAAATCAAATTGTATTAGTCACATGCGCCAAATACAACAGTTTTAGATATTACAGTGAAATGCCTACTTACGAGCCCCCAACCATCAATGCAGTAAAAATAAAGATAAGAATAAGAGATGAAAGTAACAAGTAATTAAAGAGCAGAAAGTAAAATAACAATAGGGAGACTATATACAGGGGGGTACTGATACAGAGTCAATGTGCGGGGGCACTGGTTAGTTGAGGTAGTATGTACATATATGTAGAGTTAATAAAGTGACTATGCATAGATGACAACAGAGAGTATCAGTGGTGTAAAGAGGGGGAGGGGGGTAATGCAATTGTCTGGATAGCCATTTGACTAGATGTTCAGGAGTCATGGCTTGGGGGTTGAAGCTGTTTAGAATGTTTATAGGCTTATGTAGCCAAAATGTATCTATGATCGAACGCTATCCATTTATGTTTTTTGTATGCTATTTTAATATGAGAATTAACCAATGATATCAGGCCACACCCGGCCATGATTACAGACACCTGTGTGTCTTTTTTCACTATATAAATGAGTCATCCCGCAGTGTTTGTCATTATACCCTGATGAAGACAGCTTGTCTGTCTAAACATTGGACATAAATCTTTTTGCATCTGAGCTCCTAGAGTGTGCGGCTCTCCTTTATTTTTTTAGAAGCCTCTTGGACCTAGACTTGGCGCCCCGGTACCGCTTGCCGTGCGGTAGCAGAGAGAACAGTCTATGACTAGGGTGGCTGGAGTCTTTGACAATTTTTAGGGCCTTCCTCTGACACCGCCTGGTATAGAGGTACTGGATGGCAGGAAGCTTGGCCCCAGTGATGTACTGGGCTGTATGCACTACCCTCTGTAGTGCCTTGCGGTCAGAGGCCGAGCAGTTGCCATACCAAGCAGTGATGCAACCGGTCAGGATGCTCTCAATGTTGCAGCTGTAGAACCTTTTGAGGATCTGAGGACCCATGACAAATCTTTTCAATCTCCTGAGGGGGAATAGGTTTTGTCGTGCCCTCTTCATGACTGTCTTGGCATGCTCGGACCATGTTAGTTTGTTGGTGATGTGGACACCAAGGAACTTGAAGCTGTCAACCTGCTCCACTGCAGCCCCGTCGATGAGAATGGGGACGTGCTCGGTCCTCTTTTTCCTGTAATCCACAATCATCTCCTTTGTCTTGATCACGTTGAGGGAGAGGTTGTTGTTCTGGCACCACATGGCCAGGTCTCTGACCTCCTCCCTATAGGCTGTCTCGTTGTTGTTTGTGATCAGGCCTATCACTGTTGTATCATCTGCAAATTTGATGATGGTGTTGGAGTCGTGCCTGGCTTTGCAGTCATGAGTGAACAGGGAGTACAGGAGGTGACTGAGAATGCACCCCTGAGGGGCCCCTGTGTTGAGGATCAGTGTGGCGGATGTGTTGTTACCTACCCTTAACACCTGGGGGGCGGTCCGTCAGGAAGTCCAGGATCCAGGTGCAGAGGGAAGGGTTTAGTCCCAGGGTCCTTAGCTTATTGATGAACTTTGAGGGCACTATGGTGTTGAACGCTGAGCTGTAGTCAATGAATAGCATTCTCACATAGGTGCTCCCTTTGTCCAGGTGAGAAATGGCAGTAGGGCGTGCAATAGAGAATGCATCATCTGTGGATCTGTTGAGGCGGTATGCAAATTGGAGTGGGTTTAGGGTTTCTGGGATGATGGTTTTGATGTGAGCTATGACCATCCTTTCAAAGCACTTCATGGCTACAGATGTGAGTGCTGCGGGTCGGTAGTCATTTAGGCAGGGTACCTTAGTGTTCTTGGGCACAGGCACTATGGTGGTTTGCTTAAAACATGTTAGTATTACAGACATGGACAGGGAGAGGTTGAAAATGTCAGTGAAGACACTTGCCAGTTACTCAGTGCATGCTCGCAGTACACGTTCTGGTAATCCGTCTGGCCCTGCGGCCTTGTGAATGTTGACCTGTTTAAAGATCTTACTCACATCGGCTGCGGAGAGCGTGATCACACAGTCGTCTGGAACAGCTGGTGCTCTCATGCATGTTTCAGTGTTATTTGCCTCCAAGCAAGCATAGAAGTAGCTTAGCTCGTCTGGTAGGCTTGTGTCACTGGGCAGCTCTCAGCTGTGCTTCCCTTTGTAGTTTGTAATGGTTTGCAAGCCCTGCCACATCCGACGAGCGTCAGAGCTGGTGTTGTACGATTCGATGTTAGTCCTGTATTGGCACTTTGCCTATTTGATGATTCGTCGGAGGCATAGCTTACTTTCTTATAAATTTCCGGGTTAGAGTCCCACTCCTTGAAAGCGGCAGCTCAAACCTTTAGCTCAGTGCAGATGCTGCCTGTAATCCATGGCTTCTGGTTGGGGTATGTACATGCGATCACATATAATATGTTATGTTTGTTATGGTTACATAAGGCAAAAATGAAAGTAGGGTGGTTGGTCAGAGCATATAACATGAACTTCTAGCAATCTAAAGTTTGTGAGTTTGAATCTCATCATGGACTTTAGCATTTTTGTTCATTAGCAACTTTTCAACTTCTTACTACTTTTTAGCTATGTTGAAACTACTTAGCATGTTAGCTAACCCTTCCCCTAACTCTTAACCATTTAACCTACCTTCTAACCCCAACCCTAACCTTAACCCGTAGCCTAGCTAACTTTAGCTACCTAGCTAACGTAAGTCACAATGAATTGTAATTGTAATATAGCATATATTTTTCAAATTCGTAATATACCATATGAATTGTAATTAGTAACATATTGTCACGATCGTCGTCCTCCTCATCTGAGGAGGAGTAGTAAGAAGGATCGGAGGACCAAGATGCAGCGTAGTGAGTATTCATTTTAATACGAATACTTAAACAATGAACAAAACAATAAACGGACAAATGAACGAAAACGCAACAGTCCCGTATGGTGACATACAAAAAGACACAGAAACAGGAACAATCACCCACAACCCACAATACAAAACAGGCTCCCTAAATATGGTTCCCAATCAGAGACAACGACTAATACCTGCCTCTGATTGAGAACCATATCAGACCAAACACATAGAAATAGACAAACTAGACATACAACATAGAATGCCCACTCAGATCACACCCTGACCAAACAAAACATAGAAACATACAAAGCAAACTATGGTCAGGGCGTGACAGTACCCCCCCCCCCCCCCCAAGGTGCGGACTCCGGCCGCAAAACCTAAACCTATAGGGGAGGGTCTGGGTGGGCATCTGTCCGCGGTGGCGGCTCTGGCGCGGGACGTGGACCCCACTCCACCATAGTCATTGCCCGCTTCAGTAACCTCTTTGGAGCGGCGACCCTCGCCGCCGACCTTGGACTGGGAACCCTGATAAAGGGCCCCATTGGACCGAGCTGAGGGGCAGCTCCGGACTGAGGGGCAGCTCCGGACTGAGGGGCAGCTCCGGACTGAGGGGCAGCTCCGTACTGAAGGGCAGCTCCGAACTGGCGAGCTGCTCTGGTAGCTCCGGACTGGCCGGCGGCTCTGGCAGCTCCGGACTGGCGGGCGGCTCTGGCAGCTCCGGACTGGCGGGCGGTTCTGGCGGCCCTGGACAGACGGGCGGCTCGGCGGCGCTGGACAGATGGACGGCTCAGGCGGCGCTGGACAGGAGGGAGACTCAGGCGGCGCTGGACAGGAGGGAGACTCAAGCGGCGCTGGACAGGAGGAAGACTCAGGCGGCGCTGGACAGGAGGAAGACTCAGGCGGTGCTGGACAGGAGGAAGACTCTGGCAGCGCTGAGCAGGCGGGAGCACCTGTAGTGAGGAGACGGAGAGACAGCCTGGTGCGGGGGGCTGCCACCGGAGGGCTGGTGCGTGGAGGTGGCACCGGATAGACCGGACCGTGAAGGCGTACTGGAGGAATGTAGCCATGCCAGTGCGGCGAGGTGGAATAGCCCGCACTGGGCTGTGCTGGCGAACCGGGGACACCATGCGTAGGGCTGGTGCCATGTACCCCGGCCCGAGGAGACGCACTGGAGACCAGATGTGCTGAGCCGGCTTCATGGCACCTGGCTCGATGCCCACTCTAGCCCGGCCAATACGAGGCGCTGCTATGTACCGCACCGGGCCCTGCCTGCGCACCGGGGACACCGTGCGCCTCACGGCATAACACAGTGCCTGCCCGGTCCCTCTCTCTCCACGGTAAGCACGGGGAGTTGGCTCAGGTCTCCTACCTGACTTAGCCACACTCCCCTTTAGCCTCCCCCCAATACATTTTTGGGGCTGCCTCTCTGGCTTCCAGTCGCGCTTTCGTGCTGCTTCCTCATACCGCCGCCTCTCCGCTTTCGCTGCCTCCAGCTCAGCCTTGGGGCGGCGATATTCTCCAGCCTGTGCCCAGGGTCCCTTGCCGTCCAGAATCTCCTCCCAGGTCCAGGAATCTTGAGATCGCTGCTGCTGCTGCCCGTTACCACGCTGCTTGGTCCTTTGGTGGTGGGTTATTCTGTAACGTTCGTCGTTGGGAGAAAGAGAGGAGGACCAAGATGCAGCGTAGTGAGTATTCATTTTAATACGAATACTTAAACAACGAACAAAACAATAAACCGACAAACGAACGAAAACGTAACAGTCCCGTATAGTGAACACAAAACACAGGAACACAGGAACAGGAACAATAACCCACAACCCACAATACAAAACAGGCTACCTAAATATGGCTCCCAATCAGAGGCAGGTGTTTGTCGTTGTCTCTGATTGGGAGCCATATTTAGGTAGCCTGTTTTGTATTGTGGGTTGTGGGTGATTGTTCCTGTTTCTGTGTTCCTGTTTTGTTCCTGTTTCTGTTTCTGCATCTTGGTCCTCCTCTCTTTCTCCCAACGACGAACGTTACACATATCATACAAAATGGATGATGGACGTCCACAAATGAATAGATACCATATGAAACGTAACATATCATACTAATTGGAGTGTTCCGGATATATCTTTACTATATTACATCTACCCATGAGTCCAGGTTGGCTATACAGGACCAGCCCCTGGACACCTGGTTGCCAGTAGCAGTCTAAATTCCATTCACTGGAAATGTTGCAGTCTTTCTTTTAGACTTTTAGGAAATCCTTAGTGAAAAAACTACTTTTATAAAACACCAAATGATACACAAAATGCAATTTCTAATTTATGAATTAAGTTTACATTTACTGTTAAATTTAATTAAATTTAAAGTTTGGAACTTCACCACAACTGGCAACCCCGCTGGAGAAAGCTCTCTGGGAAGATAACTGATCATAGAGAAACACATTTATTTGTTTTGGTATGATTTTATTTTCCCAAACAATATTAACACAGACATACAAAAGACAACAGACAGACCCACACAAACATCAATGACATCACCCCTGCCCAGACCCACATGCTCCCACCTCCTCCATCTCCAGCGCCTGCATGACTCTGTTTCACATGACCACTCTTCCCTTCTCTGTCTCCCACACCCTTTCAATATTTAAATAATAATGCATTTGATTCTTCCACTGTCCCAACAATGGAGGATCACTTGATTTCCATAGCAAATCTCAAAGTCAAGTTCCTCCCATAAACTCTAACAAGGAACAGCTTATATTCCCTCCCCTTGCCCACAACATCCATTCCCTTTGAAATGTTCCAAAATAGCCGGTGCTTTCCCCATGCAGGACTTGTTCCAAATGGTAGCATAATAAATAAGCGATGCAATAAAGTTGGATGGACTTGGGTCATCTAAGAACTGAACGCTGTGGTAAATTTAGACTCTGAGACTTCGGCAGTTCATCTTTTCTCATCTAAACGGTATATATTATTACTGTAGGCATACACAGAGTCAAGTTGCATAGTTATGATAAAGTATCATTACAGTGCATCATAACCTCTTTATATAATTCTCATTTACTCCACAATCGTTTTTCCTACCGCTCAGCTCATTGAACAACCTGATTTGTAGCCACGTTTAGCCTCACTTCTCACGAATCCCTTAGATATACATTTTGACTATAGCCATCTAAACTTCCATAAGTGTTTCGAGACCTGTTCTATCAGACAGTATGAAAGAGCAACAGAGTTTTTATAGCGAAGAACACAATTATTGACCTCAGTACAAACACATAGGCAGATGTTCTCTATCATTATTTATCCTGATAATAGTAATAGGACTTTATCTGTTTAAGAATTTTGATGCTCATTGTAGTGACAAAGGGGGAAGCAGCTGGGAATGATGAACAATAGTCTCCTGTCTTTTCCACTGATGTTGAACTAATTAAAACTCTCCCAGTGAACCGTCTGATATGGGCCAAACATATACCCCAATACGACCACTCTGAAGCTCAATACACAAACACACACAGATGGATGGACAATGGGAAAATATAGAGCACTTTCTCATTGAGTCCTTGGTTCTCATGCAAGGTTACTTATGATGTGATAATGTTGTTTGGTGAACCATCTATACTATGGATAACACACGGAACCACCAAACTCCATCCTTGCTCTTAAACCTCAGATATACAGTCTATACCCCTATATGTTGCCAGTCCAGTATAAGTAAACAGTCATAAAAACACACATTCCTTAAGGGTTGGAAAGGAGAGGGGACCTGATCTTGCGGTCCACATCAAACACACCTTTACGTCCACTGAACCAAGACCATCTTAAACACACACACACACACACACACACACACACACACACACACACACACACACACACACACACACACACACACACACACATGAATGGAGACCATCAGTAACCTGACTAAGAGTTTTATTCACCAGCACTAAATCTAAGCAAGAACTGGGGATGTCAGCGCGCACGCACGCACGCACGCACGCACACACGCACACACACACACACACACACACACACACACACACACACACACACACACACACACACACACACACACACACACACACACACACACACACACACACACACACACACACACACACACACACACACACACATGAATGGAGACCATCAGTATCCTGACTAAGAGTTTTATTCACCAGCACTAAATCTAAGCAAGAACTGGGGATGTCAGCGCGCACGCACGCACGCACGCACGCACGCACGCACGCACGCACGCACGCACGCACGCACACACACACACACACACACACACACACACACACACACACACACACACACACACACACACACACACACACACACATAAAAGACCCTGAGTAAAACATGAGAAGAGCAGATGGTGGTGTGTGTGATTTATGTGTGGTGTTAGTAGTAGGGAACAGTTTCATTTGTAGAAGAAGGAAGCCAACCAAAATACTGTCTTCATCCACCTCCATTATCTCAACCAAAACATACACAGATGTAAAGAGCACACTGAGATGTAAGAGAATAGCAGGAAAGGAAGCATTACAGGGTAGTGTTCATTTGGGCACACCGTAGCAAAATGTTTCAAAATGGAAAACTAAAACAAAAAATGTATATAAGAGAAGTTCAGATGGTATCTTCTTGTTTCACTCCATTTCCAAGGACTTTACCTAGAGAACCTGACCCGGAACCAATGAAAGAGAATCATGCCATGTCCCTGGCTTCCCAACAAGATCTCACGGTTTGACTGATTTTACTTCAGATTCCGATGTTTGTCCACATTTCTCCAGAAGTCACATTTCGTAGTTGGACACCCTGGGTTGCTCCTCCTGCTGGACGATGGGTGGCATTATTCCAAATGGTTAAGTTAAAGACATGCTCCGGAACTTTGGCAACTAGTAAGTACACTGAACAAAAATAGAAACACAACATGTAAAGTCCTGGTCCCATGTTTCATGAGCTGAAATTTTTTCCCCCAGAAATGTTCTGTACACGCAAAAACCTTATTTCTCTCAATTTCTTTGCACAAATTTGTTTACATCCATGTTAGTGGGAATTTCTCTTTTGCCAAATAATCCATCCCCCTGACAGGTGTGGCATATAAAGAAGCTGATTAAACAGCATGATCATTACACAGGTGCACCTTGTACTGGGGACAATAAAAGGAACTCTAAAATGTGAGTTTTGTCACACAACCCAATGCCACAGATGTCTCAAGTTTTCAGGGAGTGTGCAATTGGCATGCTGTCTGCTGGAATGTTCACCAGAGCTGTTGCCAGAGAATTTTATGAATTTAATTTCTCTACCATAAGCTGCCTCCAACTTTGTTTTAGAGAATTTGGCAGTACGCTCAACCGGCCTCACAACCGCAGACCACGTGTAACCACACTCATCTGTGTGCTTGTCGTCCTCACCAGGGTCTTGACCTGACTGCAGTTCGGTGTTGTAACCGACTTCAGTGGGCAAATGCTCACCTTTGATGGCCACTGGTACGCGGGAGAAGTCTGCTCTTCAAAGATGAATCACGGTTTCAACTGTACTGGGCAGATGGCAGTAGTCATTTAGGCAGGTTACCTTAGTAACTCGTGTGGGTGAGTGGGTGAGTGGTTTGCTGATGTTAACGTGAACAGAGTGCCCCATGGTGGCGGTGGGGTTATGGCATGGGCAGGCATAAGCTATGGACAATGAACACAATTGCATTTTATCTGTGGCAATTTGAATGCACAGAGATACCATGACGAGAACCTGAGGCCCATTGTCATGCCATTCATCCGCCACCATCACCTCATGTTTCAGCATGATAATGCACTGCCCCATGTTACAAGGATCTGTACACAATTCCTGGAAGATGAAAATGTCCCAGTTTTGGCCTTCATACTCACCAGACATGTCACCAATCGAGCATGTTTGGGATGCTCTGGGTTGACGTGTATGACACTGTGTTCCAGTTCTGGCCAATATCCAGAAACTTCGCACAACCATTGAAGATGAGTGGGACGACATTATACAGGCCTCAATCAAAAGCCTGATCAACTCTATGCGAAGGAGATGTGTCGCACTGCATGAGGCAAATGGTGGTAACATCAGATACTGACTGGTTTTCTGATCCATGTTCCTACCTTTTTTTTTTTTTTTTTTTATCAGTCACCAACAGATGCACATCTTTATTCCTAGTCATGTGAAATCCATAGATTAGGGCCTAATGAATTTATTTCAAATGACTGATTATACATCTGCTAGCAAGATGCACACACAGCAATGATGTACTTTAAGAACTACTCGCTAAAAAGTATACAAAAATACCAGGGAATCTCTTTAAGAGTTAAGGTTTGGGATAGGGTTAAAACAAAACAACTCCGCAGTTAAGTTTTAGCATTAATTCTAAAAGGTTAAGTTAAGGATTAAGGTTTGGGATAGGGCTAAAACTAAAAAACTAAAACGAGTGCCTATCACTGCGCTTGAACACTCAACCCTCGGAGATGGAGCTCGCGTCCACAACGCCCTAGCAACACCCAAGCCTTCTTGTGGCCAGTTTTGAAGGTATCTCCCGATGTCCTGGGTACCTGGATGGACGTCAGAGTTCGAAGTGGATCTTGTCTTTCAGCTCACTAGGGGTCCGAGTTCATCTGGGGTCAAGCTGAGGTAACACCTCTATTGTCCTGACTTGGACTAATGCTGACTGGCCTTTTCCAAGCTTGGTCAGTCTATGTGCATGTGTGAGTGTGTGTGTGTGCACTAGTCTGCACTAGTAGCCAATGCACTACTAGTCTGGAATCAGTCCCTAAACCTCTGCTCAAGCCCTTGATCCATCTGTTTCCAGCCCTGTGTTTGTGTACATATTCACGTGTGCATGTGTGTATGCGCATGCATGTACTGTGTGGGTGCTTGTAACCTCTGTAATAAAGACTGGATGGGAATTAAAGTACATAGTTCAGTTGGAGTCGATATAGGCTGATTCAAGGTGTGTTTGCAGTCTTTTTAGTGGGCTGAAAAGCCAGCGATTCTCGACTACATGCTGGTTGTAATTACAGAGTAAGGCATGGAGAGTTCTCCTGATGGTCTCCGTATGTTTGATTCTAAAGAGGAGGAAGGAAACTGGCCTTTGGATTTTCAACAGGTCAGCACAGCAACATGAAAGCTTTAATATGGGTTGTCCCGTAGTGGTATCAAACATACGGCCTTCTGGCCTGTGTCAAGGTTGACTTGCTATCCGCAGACTCACTTTCTGAAATGGAATTGAGTGTACTATATAGAGAATAGGATGTAATTTTGGAAGCAGCCAGCGACATGTTGACCTTTTTAGTGTCCAATCAGCTTGAGTAATCCACAGTGATCTGCACTAACACATCAACAGCAGTAATTAGATTTTGTTGACCCAGCATGTCTCTTTCATATACATTATGAACTTTCATTTCACTCTTTAATCCCTGACCTCTCCTGCTGTCCAACCCCTGGCACATCAATGAGAGGGGACTACTTTCAGTATAAAACACACAAACACAGTTTTTTCCAGCTCACTGGGCTGTAACAGTGAGTAGTACAGATGGGTATTTACCCTGTAAAATTATCAGTCCGTTTATAGTGCCAGTCTGCCTGCTGTTAAATGTGTGTGTGTGTTATCCAGATTTTACTGCTGTCTGCATCCAAAGATACTTTACTGCATCATCAACCTACAATGGGGCATTGTGTGATTGACTGGGTTTGAAACAGGGTCGCATGCGTGCCAGATGACAGTGCTAGCCCGGGGAGCTAAAGCCCAGGCATTAGCTTGGGGAGCTAACACAAGTCTTCAGGTCTCAAGCAAGATTACCCCCCACCCAAAAAATAAAAAATAATACAAATTAAGATTATATATATATAATTTATAAACTAAAGAAATAAAATAAATGTATGCATTTATTTATAAATACCCCCCAAAAAATATATATATATATATATTTGTCACATGGTTCGTAAACAACCTGTGTAGACTAACAGTGAAATGCTTACTTTCGGATCCTTTTCCAACAATGCAGAGTTCACCGAAACACTTTCGCTATACAACTAACTTAATATAAATGCATTACCTGTATTTTGTACTTTATCTATGGAAAGTAGCCAATGAGAAACTATTTCTAGGTATGTACCACAACAACTCACATTTTTGTACTGCTCTTCTCCTCATTCATAACAAGCTATAGAGAGAGACTCAGAACATAACTGGTCTTTCCTATGTGTCATCCTTTTGTAGATCTCAGCATTAAACATTCTGGTTTATATTAGAAATCTGCACAGTTTGATAAATTCAGACATCTGTGGAATTTCCAAAGATCAAGGGGGAAACTCACATTATCCCTCTCTCTCTCTCTCTCTCTCTCTCTCTCTCTCTCATTATTTTTGTTTGTATCTCCATATCTTTCTCTCCATATCTTCCCCCTTCTCTCGCTCTCCATATATTTCTCTTCATTTCTTCTTTCTCCCACTTTCTACATTGTTCATCGGAGTGATCTTGCCCTATTTTTCTAACTCAATCTGTGTGTGACACTTTTTCCACTTCTGTAGATGACCTCATGTGGGAACACAGAGCAGCTGTGTGTGTGTGTGTGTGTGTATGTGTATGTGTATGTGTATGTGTATGTGTATGTGTGTGTGTGTGTGTGTGTGTGTGTGTGTGTGTGTGTGTGTGTGTGTGTGTGTGTGTGTGTGTGTGTGTGTGTGTATACAGTGCATTCGGAAAGTATTCAGGCCCCTTTAATTTTTCCACATCTTGTTATGTTACAGCCTTATTCTAAAATTGATTAAATTGTTTTTTTTCCCTCATCAATCTAAACTTTACATTGTAAGGTAAAACCAAGTAATTTAGTCTCAACAGCCACACCATTCATTACCAAATTCAGCTGAGTTCTAGAATTTAGGGAATAATTTGTACCAAATACAATGCTCTTAGTTTTATAGATGTTCAGGACCTGTTTATTACTGGCCACCCATTACAAAATAGACTGCAACTCTTTGTTAAGGGTTTCAGTGACTTTATTAGCTGTGGTTGATGATGTGTACAGTGCATTCAGAAAGTATTCAGACCCCTTCACTTTTTCCACATCTTGTTACGTTACAGCCTTATTCTGAAATTGATTAAATCGTTTTTTCCCCCTTATCAATCTACACACACAATACGCCATAATGACAAAGCAAAAACTTTTCATTTTATTTTTAGCAAATGTATTAAAAATAAAAAACAAAAATATATAATTTACATAAGACCCTTTACTCAGTACTTTGTTGAAGCACCTTTTGAAGTGATTACAGCCTTGGCACACCTGTATTTGGGGAGTTTCTCCCATTCTTCTCTGCAGATCCTCTCAAGCTCTGTCAGGTTGGATGAGGAGCGTCGCTACACAACTATTTTCAGGTCTCTCCAGAGATGTTCGATCGGGTTCAAGTCCGGGTTCTG
Source organism: Salvelinus alpinus (assembly GCF_045679555.1). Taxonomy (NCBI): domain Eukaryota; kingdom Metazoa; phylum Chordata; class Actinopteri; order Salmoniformes; family Salmonidae; genus Salvelinus; species Salvelinus alpinus. The sequence continues at coordinate 22,729,235 of NC_092099.1, read as the reverse complement.
GCTGGGCCACTCAAGGATATTGAGAGACTTGTCCCAAAGACACTCCTACATTGTTTTGGCTGTGTGCTTAGGATCGTTGTCCTGTTGGAAGGTGAACCTTCGCCCCACTCTGAGGTCCTGAGCGCTCTGGTGCAGGTTTTCATCAAGGATCTCTCTGTACTTTGCTCCGTTCATCTTTCCCTCGATCCTGACTAGTCTCCCAGTCCCTGCCGCTGAAAACATTCCCCCAGCATGATGCTGCCCCCAGCATGCTTCCCCGTAAGGATGGCATTGGCCAGGTGATTAGCGGTGCCTGGTTTCCTCCAAACATGACGCTTGGCATACAGGCCAAAGAGTTCAATCTTGGTTTCATCAGACCAAACTGGAAAACGTGCTGGTACAGGACTGGAAACCATGGGTTGGTGTTGGGTCTGGTGTTGGGACTGGGGACCGGGAACCAGGAACTGAGAACCGGGGACACTGGGGCTGCTGCGGGTGCTGGGTTGGGATCTGGGTCTGTAGAGGGGAGGAAGGACAACCTGAGGAGCAAGCAGACGTGTATGTGCACACACATGCACATGCACGTATACATACCTGACCCCTAGCACCATTCAGAAGGCTCAATGTACATAGTTTGCACAGACATCCATCTAACTCATTTGAAAACGTTTTCTCAATGACCCCTGCATAGTTTGCGGAAATGTGATCCTCAGCATCTGTAGGGGAGGAATACACACACACACACCACTATCTTTGTGGGGACTATTTCTAGGTATGTAAAACAATTGATTCCCATTCAAAATACTATTTTCCCTAACCCTAAACCTAACCCTAATACTAACCCTAACCCTAATTGTAACCCTAACCCTAAACCTAACCCCTTAGCCTAAAATAGCCTTTTTCCTTGTGGGGAACGGCAAAATGTCAAAATGTTCCTAGTTTTACAATCCTTTTGAGGACTTCGGTCCCCACAAGGATAGTAAAAACAAAAACACACATACAAATACACACACTGTTGAATAACAGAGGAATAACTTAGGAACGCTAAAGTACCGTGTCATCTGAATGACCTCCACTGGCCATTGTAATACAGCTGGAGGAAAACAGAAAAAACAAATGTTATGATCCGTCTCTCAAAACAAAGTGTGTGTGTGTGTGTGTGTGTGTGTGTGTGTGTGTGTGTGTGTGTGTGTGTGTGTGTGTGTGTGTGTGTGTGTGTGTGTGTGTGTGTTTGTTGTGTGTGTGTGTTTTGTGCATGTGTGTAAAGTACTTACACTAATGTTATGATCCGTAACTCAAAACACGGAAGGACAAAGAACATTCCTGAATTCCATTAAGTGGGAATAAGGAAGAGGACGAGAATGTTATTGTTGCTGGAAATCTCTCTGGTATATAAATATTACAGATGGATAACAGAGATCTAAAGATACTGTAGTTACAGGATAGATTCCATGTGTGGTGTTAAGGGCTTGGTAGTCTAGGTGGCACAATGGAAAGCCTAGAATAGAATAGAATAAATACATTGTCCACACAATGTTGGAATCCAATTTATTCCATTGATATTGGGCTTACAGTCAATCAAACGCTTCCCCAAATGGTGATATTAATTCTAGGCATTCCGTTTCTATGCCCAGGAGAATAGTTATGTTGCTGCACAGATCGAATAATGACTAGCAAACTTCAGATCACTGAAATTATTAACCTTGGGTTGGAATCACACACACACACACACACACACACACACACACACACACACACACACACACACACACACACACACACACACACACACACACACACACACACACACACACACACACACACACACACACACACACACACACACACACACACACACACACACACACACACCTCCGAAACTACTATCAGGAGATGTGTGAGGCAGATGATCAACAAATCAAATCAAAGTTTATTTGTCACGTGCGCCTAATACAACAGGTGTAGACCTCACAGTGAAAGGCTTACTTACAGGCCCTAACTAGCGGTGCAATTTTTAAGTAAAACATAGGTATTAGGTCAACAATAGATAAGTAAAGAAATAAAAACAACAGTAAAAAGACAGTGAAAGATAACAGTAGCGAGGCTATAACAGTAGCGAGGCTATATACAGTAGCGAGGCTATATACAGTAGCGAGGCTATATACAGTAGCGAGGCTATATACAGTAGCGAGGCTATATACAGTAGCGAGGCTATAACAGTAGCGAGGCTATAACAGTAGCGAGGCTATAACAGTAGCGAGGCTATATACAGGCACCGGTTAGTCGGGCTAATTGAGGTAGTATGTACATGTAGGTATGGTTAAAGTGACTATGCATATATGATAAACAGAGAGTAGCAGCGTAAAAGAGGGGTTGGCGTGTGGTGTGTGGCGGGACACAATGCAGATAGTCCGGGTAGCCAATGTGCAGGGCCACCGGTTAGTCAGGCTAATTGAGGTAGTATGTACATGAATGTAAAGTTAAAGTGACTATGCATATATGACAAACAGAGAGTAGCAGCAGCATAAAAGAGGGGTTGGGGGGGGGGGGGACAATGAAAATAGTCCGGGTAGCCATGTAATTACCTGTTCAGGAGTCTTATGGCATGGGCGTTAAAGCTGTTGAGAAGCTTTTTGGTCCTAGACTTGGCGCTCCGGGTACCACTTGCCATGCGGTAGTAGAGAGAACATTCTATGACTGGGGTGGCTGGGGTCTTTGACAATTTTTAGGGCCTTCCTCTGACACCGCCTGGTATAAAGGTCCTGGATGGTAGGCAGCTTAGCCCCAGTGATGTACTGGGCCGTTCGCACTACCCTCTGTAGTGCCTTGCGGTCGGAGGCTGAGCAGTTGCATACCAGGCAGTGATGCAACCAGTCAGGATGCTCTTGATGTTGACGCTGTAGAACCTTTTGAAGATCTGAGGACCCAGATGTCGTGTCCTCTTTGTCGTGTCCTCTTCAAGACTGTCTTGGTGTGTCTGGACCATTCTAGTTTGTTGGTGATGTGGACACCAAGGAACTTGAAGCTGTCAACCTGCTCCACTACAGCCCCGTCGACGACAATGTGGGCGTGCCCGGTCCCCCTTGTCCTGTAGTTCACAATCATCTCCTTTGTCTTGATTATGTTGAGGGATAGGTTGTTATTCTGGCACCACCCGGCCAGGTCTCTGACCTCCTTCCTATAGGCTGTCTCGTCATGGTCGGTGATCAGGCCTACCACTGTTGTGTCGTCTGCAAACTTAATGATGGTGTTGGAGTCGTGCCTGGCCACGCAGTCGTGGGTGAACAGGGAGTACAGCAGGGTTCTGAGCATGCACCCCTGAGGGGCTCCGGTGTTGAGGATCAGCATGGCGGATGTGTTATTATCTACCCTCACCACCTGGGGGCGGTCCGTCAGGGAGTCCAGGATCCAGTTGCAGAGGGAGGTGTTTAGTCCCAGGATCCTTAGCTTAGTGATGAGCTTTGAGGATACTATGGTGTTGAACGCTGAGCTGTAGTCAATGAATAGCATTCTCACGTAGATGTTCCTTTTGTCCAGGTGGAAAAGTCCAGTGTTGAGTGCAATAGAGATTGCATCATCTGTGGATCTGTATGGACGGTATGCAAATTGGAGTGGGTCTAGTGTTTCTGGGATAATGGTGTTAATGTGAGCCATTACCAGCCTTTCAAAGTACTTCATGGCTACGAACGTGAGTGCTACGGGTCTGTCATTTAGGCAGGTTGCCTTAGTGTTCGTTCTTGGGCACAGGGATTATGATGGTGTGCTTGAAACATGTTGGTATTACAGACTCAATCAGGGACATGTTGAAAATGTCAGTGAAGACACCTGCCAGTTGGTCAGCACATGCCTGGAGCACACGTCCTGGTAGTCCGTCTGGACCCGCGGCCTTGTGAATGTTGACCTGTTTAAAGGTCTTACTCATGTCAGCTACGGAGAGCGTGATCACACAGTTGTACGGAACAGCTGATGCTCTCAGAAAACGGTGGTTTGGTTATTCTGAAAATTGCCACATTCAGTTCTTCAACCCATGGTAATGTTGGATTAGTGTACATAGAATTATAATTATGGAGAATAGTGTACAATAGTAGGCTATACACTTGTCTGATGCCTGCACTAACCATGGAACTGTGTGATGACACAGCCAAGTATTGCCCCATGCATCAGGCTCAAACTGGTCTGCCCTGCTCTGCGCTCCATAACGATTTAATTAGCCTACATGTCTTTTTAAAATATATCATCAACTGTTACTAATGATCCTCAGCAACAATCCCACAGCCATGTGTGCGTTTACAGAGGAAACTGAAGGGAACTAAAAGTAAATTGTTAGTTGAATATGTGTTGTTATTAGGCCTACTGTTAGCAGCCAAAAGCTTACTGGCAATAAAAACATATATTTTTTGAGTCATTACTGAAACATTTAATCGAACAAATCAAACATTTAACCTCATAAAAAAAAATTGTAATTCATGGTAACTTTGTAAAATAATATTTTAGACACAGCAATTCTCTCTCTCTCTCTCTCTCTCTCTCTCTCTCTCTCTCTCTCTCTCTCTCTCTCTCTCTCTCTCTCTCTCTCTCTCTCTCTCTCTCTCTCTCTCTCTCTCTCTCTCTCTCTCTCTCTCTCTCTCTCTCTCTCTCTCTCTCTCTCTCTCTCTCTCTCTCTCTCTCTCTCTCTCTCTCTCTCTCTCTCTCTCTCTCTCTCTCTCTCTCTCTCTCTCATATATATGATTTCACTGTAAAAACATTTCCTGTCTGTCTTTTATTCATAAACGCCATCTGATTTCCACCACAAAGCATGACTGAGTAGTACCCAATTCGCTCTCTGCCTATGCTGCTGGACCAAAAGCTGAGAGGAAGTTTCAAAAGTAGCCTAATTTTGAGAGAGGAATCTTAACCAACCCCAATCAATTTTGCAGTCTGTGTCCAATATTCAGTGATTATTTTATTCAATCCATACGGTCGCTCTCTAGCTACAGCCTCCCCCCTCTTTTATTCTCTCTCTTTCTTTCTCCCTACTCCCTTCTCTCAACACACATGCAAATATCTGTAAGGTCCCTCAGTCGAGCAGTACATTTCAAACAGATTTAACCACAAAGATCAGGGAGGTTTTCCAATGCCTCGCAAAAAAGGACACCTATAGGTAGATGGATAACAATTAAAAAAGCAGACGCTGAATATCCCTTTGACCATGGTGAAGTTATTAATTACACTTTGGATGGTGTATCAATCCAACCAGTCACTACAAAGATACAGGTGTACTTCCTAACTCTTTTGCCGAAGAGGAAGGAAACCGCTCAGGGATTACACCATGAGGCCAATGTTGACTTTAAACAGTTGAGTTTAATGGCTCTGATAGGAGAAAACTGAAGAAGGATCAACACCATTGTAGTTACTCCACAATACTAACCTAATTGACAGAGTGAAAAGAAGGAAGCCTGTACAGAATAAAAATATTCCATAACATGCATCCTATTTTTAACATTGGCACTAAAGTAATACTGCAAAAAAATGTGTCAAAGCAATTCACTTTTTGTCTTGAATACTAAGTGTTATGTTTGGGGCAAATCCAACACAACACATTATTGAGTACCACTCTCCATATTTTCAAGCATAGTGGTGGCTTCATCATGTTATCGGTGTGCTTGTAATCGTTAAGGATCGTAATCGTTTGCTCCTGAGTTGCGCAGCGGTCTAAGGCACTGCATCTCAGTGCTAGAGGCGTCACTACAGTCCCTGGTTTGATTCCAGGCTGTTTCACAAATAGCTGTGATTGGGAGTCCCAAGGGCGGCGCACAATTGAACCAGCGTCGTCTGTACTAGGGTTTGACTGGGGTAGGCTGTCATTGTAAATAAGAATTTGTTCTTAACTGACTTGCCTAGTTAAATGAAGGTAACATTTTTTTTAAACAATCCAGGTGTGAAAAGCTCTTAGAGACTTACCCAGAAAGTGTCATGTTTTGTCTTTGAGCTTCATGTCTTGTCCCTGTGCTTCCCTCTGCTGGTCTTATTAGGTTCTTTCCCTCTTTCTCTCTCTCTCTCTCCTCCTCCCTCTCTCCCTCTCCCGCTCTCTCTCTCTATCGTTCCGTTCCTGCTCCCAGCTGTTTCTCATTCTCCTAACGACCTCATTTACTCTTTCACACCTGTCCCCTATTTTGCCCTCTGATTAGAGTCCCTATTTCTCCCTCTGTTTTCCGCTTCTGTCCTGGTCGGATTCTTGTTTGATGTTTGCTGTTCCTGTGTCCTTGTTCCGCCCTGTCGTGTTTTTGCCTTCTTCAGATGCTGCGTGTGAGCAGGTGTCTATGTCAGCTACGGCCTGTGCCTTCCTGAAGCGACCTGCAGTCTGTGGTCGCGTCTCCTGTCGTTCCTCTCTACTGACGAGAGGATTTCAGTTTCCTGTTTTGGATTTACCTTTGATATATCCAGGAGAATCATTGTTTGTTTGATACTGGAATAAAGACTCTGTTACTATTACGTCGCTTTTGGGTCCTCATTCATCAGCATAACAGAAGAATCCGACCAAGATGGACCCAGCGACTATGGATCCTCTCAACACTGCCGTCGAGTTCCAGGGAGCAATGCTCGGCAGACACGAGCAGGAATGGTTTGCTGCTCGTCATGCCGTTGAGACCCTGGCCGCTCAGGTCTCCGATCTCTCTGGACAGTTTCAGAGTCTTCATCTCGTGCCACCAGCTACTTCCTGGTCTTCCGAGTCTCCGGAACCTAGGGTTAATAACCCACCATGTTACTCTGGGCAGCCCACTGAGTGTCGCTCCTTTCTCACCCAGTGTGATATTGTGTTCTCTCTCCAGCCCAACACGTACTCAAGAGAGAGAGCTCGGATCGCTTACGTCTTATCACTCCTTACTGGTCGGGCTCGGGAGTGGGGCACAGCTATCTGGGAGGCAAGGGCTGAGTGTTCTAACGATTATCAGAACTTTAAAGAGGAGATGATACGGGTTTTTGATCGTTCAGTTTTTGGGAAGGAGGCTTCCAGGGCCCTGGCTTCCCTATGTCAAGGTGATCGATCCATAACGGATTACTCTATAGAGTTTCGCACTCTTGCTGCCTCCAGTGACTGGAACGAGCCGGCGTTGCTCGCTCGTTTTCTGGAGGGACTTCACGCTGAGGTTAAGGATGAGATTCTCTCCCGGGAGGTTCCTTCCAGCGTGGACTCTTTGATTGCACTCGCCATCCGCATAGAACGACGGGTAGATCTTCGTCACCGAGCTCGTGGAAGAGAGCTCGCGTTAACGGTGTTTCCCCTCTCCGCATCTCAACCATCTCCTCCCACCGGCTCAGAGACTGAGCCCATGCAGCTGGGAGGTATTCGCATCTCGACTAAGGAGAGGGAACGGAGAATCACCAACCGCCTTTGCCTCTATTGCGGTTCTGCTGGACATTTTGTCATGTCATGTCCAGTAAAAGCCAGAGCTCATCAGTAAGCGGAGGGCTACTGGTGAGCGCTACTACTCAGGTCTCTCCATCAAGATCCTGTACTACCTTGTCGGTCCATCTACGCTGGACCGGTTCGGCTGCTTCCTGCAGTGCCTTGATAGACTCTGGGGCTGAGGGTTGTTTTATGGACGAAGCATGGGCTCGGAAACATGACATTCCTCTCAGACAGTTAGGGAAGCCCACGCCCATGTTCGCCTTAGATGGTAGTCTTCTCCCCAGTATCAGATGTGAGACACTACCTTTAACCCTCACAGTATCTGGTAACCACAGTGAGACCATTTCCTTTTTGATTTTTCGTTCACCTTTTACACCTGTTGTTTTGGGTCATCCCTGGCTAGTATGTCATAATCCTTCTATTAATTGGTCTAGTAATTCTATCCTATCCTGGAACGTTTCTTGTCATGTGAAGTGTTTAATGTCTGCTATCCCTCCTGTGTCTTCTGTCCCCTCTACTCAGGAGGAACCTGGTGATTTGACAGGAGTGCCGGAGGAATATCATGATCTGCGCACGGTCTTCAGTCGGTCCAGAGCCAGCTCCCTTCCTCCTCACCGGTCGTATGATTGTTGTATTGATCTCCTTCCGGGGACCACTCCCCCTCGGGGTAGACTATACTCTCTGTCGGCTCCCGAACGTAAGGCTCTCGAGGATTATCTGTCTGTTTCTCTCGACGCCGGTACCGTGGTGCCTTCTTCCTCTCCCGCCGGAGCGGGATTTTTCTTTGTTAAGAAGAAGGACGGTACTCTGCGCCCCTGCGTGGATTATCGAGGGCTGAATGACATAACGGTTAAGAATCGTTATCCGCTTCCCCTTATGTCGTCAGCCTTCGAGATTTTGCAGGGAGCCAGGTTCTTTACTAAGTTGGACCTTCGTAACGCTTACCATCTCGTACGCATCAGAGAGGGGGACGAGTGGAAAACGGCGTTTAACACTCCGTTAGGGCATTTTGAATACCGGGTTCTGCCGTTCGGTCTCGCTAATGCTCCAGCTGTCTTTCAGGCATTAGTTAATGATGTACTGAGAGACATGCTGAACATTTTTGTTTTCGTTTACCTTGACGATATCCTGATTTTTTCACCGTCACTCGAGATTCATGTTCAGCACGTTCGACGTGTACTCCAGCGCCTTTTAGAGAATTGTCTCTACGTGAAGGCTGAGAAGTGCGCCTTTCATGTCTCCTCTGTCACATTTCTCGGTTCTGTTATTTCCGCTGAAGGCATTCAGATGGATCCCGCTAAGGTCCAGGCTGTCAGCGATTGGCCCGTTCCTAAGTCACGTGTCGAGTTGCAGCGCTTTCTCGGTTTCGCTAATTTCTATCGGCGTTTCATTCGTAATTTCGGTCAAGTGGCTGCCCCTCTCACAGCTCTGACTTCTGTCAAGACTTGCTTTAAGTGGTCCGGTTCCGCCCAGGGAGCTTTTGATCTCCTCAAGAAGCGTTTTACATCCGCCCCTATCCTTGTTACTCCTGACGTCACTAAACAATTCATTGTCGAGGTTGACGCTTCAGAGGTGGGCGTGGGAGCCATTCTGTCTCAGCGCTTCCAGTCTGACGACAAGGTCCATCCTTGCGCTTACTTTTCTCATCGCCTGTCGCCATCGGAACGCAACTATGATGTGGGTAACCGCGAACTGCTCGCCATCCGCTTAGCCATAGGCGAATGGCGACAGTGGTTGGAGGGGGCTACCGTTCCTTTTGTCGTTTGGACTGACCATAAGAACCTTGAGTACATCCGTTCTGCCAAACGACTTAATGCACGTCAGGCTCGTTGGGCGTTGTTTTTCGCTCGTTTCGAGTTCGTGATTTCCTATCGTCCGGGAAATAAGAACACCAAGCCTGATGCCTTATCCCGTCTCTTTAGTTCTCCTGTGGCTTCTACCGACCCCGAGGGGATTCTCCCTGAAGGGCGTGTTGTCGGGTTGACTGTCTGGGGAATTGAGAGACAGGTAAAGCAAGCACTCACTCACACTGCGTCGCCGCGCGCTTGTCCTAGTAACCTTCTGTTCGTTCCTGTCTCTACTCGTCTGGCTGTTCTTCAGTGGGCTCACTCTGCCAAGTTAGCTGGCCATCCCGGCGTTCGGGGTACGCTTGCTTCTATTCGCCAGCGGTTTTGGTGGCCTACTCAGGAGCGGGACACGCGCCGTTTCGTGGCTGCTTGTTCGGACTGCGCGCAGACTAAGTCAGGTAACTCTCCTCCTGCCGGTCGTCTCAGACCGCTTCCCATTCCTTCTCGACCATGGTCTCACATCGCCTTAGACTTTATTACCGGTCTGCCTTCGTCTGCGGGGAAGACTGTGATTCTTACGGTTATCGATAGGTTCTCTAAGGCGGCACATTTCATTCCCCTCGCTAAGCTTCCTTCCGCTAAGGAGACGGCACAAATCATCATTGAGAATGTGTTCAGAATTCATGGCCTCCCGTTAGACGCCGTTTCAGACAGAGGTCCGCAATTCACGTCACAGTTTTGGAGGGAGTTCTGTCGTTTGATTGGTGCTTCCGTCAGTCTCTCTTCCGGGTTTCATCCCCAGTCTAACGGTCAAGCAGAAAGGGCCAATCAGTCGATTGGTCGCATATTACGCAGCCTTTCGTTTCGAAACCCTGCGTCTTGGGCAGAACAGCTCCCCTGGGCTGAGTACGCTCACAACTCGCTTCCTTCGTCTGCTACCGGGCTATCTCCGTTTCAGAGTAGTCTTGGGTACCAGCCTCCTCTGTTCTCGTCCCAGCTCGCCGAGTCCAGCGTTCCCTCCGCTCAGGCTTTTGTCCAACGTTGTGAGCGCACCTGGAGGAGGGTCAGGTCTGCACTTTGCCGTTACAGGGCGCAGACTGTGAGAGCCGCCAATAAACGTAGGATTAGGAGTCCTAGGTATTGTCGCGGTCAGAGAGTGTGGCTTTCCACTCGTAACCTTCCCCTTACGACAGCTTCTCGCAAGTTGACTCCGCGGTTCATTGGTCCGTTCCGTGTCTCTCAGGTCGTCAATCCTGTCGCTGTGCGACTGCTTCTTCCGCGACATCTTCGTCGCGTCCACCCTGTCTTCCATGTCTCTTGTGTCAAGCCTTTTCTTCGCGCCCCCGTTCGTCTTCCCTCCCCCCCCCCCCGTCCTTGTCGAGGGCGCTCCCATTTACAAGGTACGAAAGATCATGGACATGCGTTCTCGGGGACGTGGTCACCAGTACTTAGTGGATTGGGAGGGTTACGGTCCTGAGGAGAGGAGTTGGGTTCCATCTCGGGACGTGCTGGACCGTTCGTTGATTGATGATTTCCTTCGTTGCCGCCAGGGTTCCTCCTCGAGTGCGCCAGGAGGCGCTCGGTGAGTGGGGGGGTACTGTCATGTTTTGTCTTTGAGCTTCATGTCTTGTCCCTGTGCTTCCCTCTGCTGGTCTTATTAGGTTCTTTCCCTCTTTCTCTCTCTCTCTCTCCTCCTCCCTCTCTCCCTCTCCCGCTCTCTCTCTCTATCGTTCCGTTCCTGCTCCCAGCTGTTTCTCATTCTCCTAACGACCTCATTTACTCTTTCACACCTGTCCCCTATTTTGCCCTCTGATTAGAGTCCCTATTTCTCCCTCTGTTTTCCGCTTCTGTCCTGGTCGGATTCTTGTTTGATGTTTGCTGTTCCTGTGTCCTTGTTCCGCCCTGTCGTGTTTTTGCCTTCTTCAGATGCTGCGTGTGAGCAGGTGTCTATGTCAGCTACGGCCTGTGCCTTCCTGAAGCGACCTGCAGTCTGTGGTCGCGTCTCCTGTCGTTCCTCTCTACTGACGAGAGGATTTCAGTTTCCTGTTTTGGATTTACCTTTGATATATCCAGGAGAATCATTGTTTGTTTGATACTGGAATAAAGACTCTGTTACTATTACGTCGCTTTTGGGTCCTCATTCATCAGCATAACAGAAAGACTCACAGCTGTAATAACTGCCCGAGGTCTACAACATATTGACTCCGCGGTGTGAATACCTATGTAAATGAGATATTTCTGTATTTAATTTTCAATAAATGTGCAAACATTTCTAAAAACTTGTTTTCACTTTGTCATTATGGGTTATTGTGTGTAGATTGGTGAGGGGGAAAAAATATTGAATCCATTTTGAATTCAGGCTGTAACACAACAAACTGTGGAATAATAAGGGGTATGAATATTTTCTGAAGGCACTGTGCCTGGTTCTAACATACATCCTTTGTCCTGATCTTGTCCACATTCTGATTGAGCCCACATTGTCAGACAGGTGTAGACCATTAAAAGACGCATTGTGATCTGATTGTGATCAGATCTTCTTGACCACCTCTGGAGGTATTCGGGCACACATTGTGTCAGGATATCTTAGAAGTGTAGACGGATCTGGACAGTGAAGCCATAGCCTTCTAAAATTATTGACAGGTGGCACAATTGAGAGGGCGAGCTAAAAATACATTTTTAACAAGGCTGTGCTGCGGTCATAGGTACGAGGCAGAGCCAAGTACCGTAGATCAGTACAGCCATTGTTTTGCACAACCTTGAATGCACAATTGCTTTTCTACAATGGGTTACCAAATTAAATAAAAACTTTATTTTGATAAATGTATTCATAAGCTACTATTTCATCTCTCCAATGGTTGCTAGCCAAGCCAGCTGACCGTTCATTTTATTGGTTAGGTTGCCAGAGACGCGACCCTTTTGTGAAGTACTTTTGTTCTATATCTATGGACGCGGCCCAATAATTAGCTCTAACTGTTCCGTTGCCTTGCTGGCTGGCAACGCTCTTATCTCTTTCTTGCTAGATAGCCAACTACGGCTAACACAGTCACGTCAAACCGTGCAACTAGAATAACAGCAAAGTAGCTGCATTTCATCAAGGGGAAACAACGTCTAGATGCATTTTACAGTGGAGATCAAGTTAATGAATTCGCTAGCTGGACTGATAGGACAGTGTATGCGCAGGGATTTCTCAGATGGAACAGAAAACAAGATGCCCATTTTTGCATCATAGGCTTACCCGTTCTAAACAGATTTTTTAGTAAGGCTTAGAGAGTGTATCAGCCAATCACAATGCTTGTTTTGACCAACCCATTGTAGAATTCAGAAGTGGTCCTGGGAGAAGCAAAGGAGGACTTGGTTCTTTGAGACAGATATCACGTCATTAGAGTGAATGGCCTACAGCGAGAGTGAATTTTCAGCTGTGGTAGATCTGTACTCACTGGTCAGATGTAAAGACCACCTTGAAAGACAACTAATATTGAAATAGGATGTTTTGAAGAGTTCCAAAACCATGACAGTATTTAAAACTTGCATACGTGTGAGCGCACGCAGGTGCCTGTGTGTTTACGTACGTACGGACTACAGTGTTTAAACAGGGCATTCCACAGCCAGGCATAAGGATAACATTCCCTGCATGCACAGCTATTGGGGGACTGACCACGAACACCCCAATACCCACCAACCTACAGTAACAACCTACAGGCCTCTTTCACAGTAACACACACACAAGCATGTTGCCACATGCAGTGAGAGGTTGTTTATACGGTCCATGTGGAATAGTAAGCTAGACATTATTAGCAGTCGTTGGCCACTTGTGCACTTGACCACTTAGGCTATTACTTTTTCATGACATTGGTCAGTGTGTGTAGTTATGAAAGAACTTGATCGGTGTAAGTACAATGGTGATGCTCCACTTACCCTTCCAATAAGAGTTAGAGATCTTCTGCTTTATTGCTTATCCCTCTCCAATTCATTTCGCTCTGGAAATATTGAAGGGCTTGTGCACAAATGGGCAGACAAATGGAGGACCTCGTAGCTGGCCTCTGCCTGTCTGTTGCTATTTCATGTTTCATAGTTGGATCTCTGAGCTCCTACTTGAGATCTCAGCCTTCACCTCTGTCTTCTTGACAGGTCATCGGCCGAGCGGTGTGTGCATGTCTGTGCCCTTACAAAAAAAACATGCAAAACAGAAACTTGGATATGGTGTTTCACAGGCTGTGCCCGGTGCACATAAGAATAACTGGACTGATAAACATTGTCAACATTCTATAAATATTTATTAAACTATAAAACAGATGGGTTGAAAGAGGTTAAAATACAGACCATGCTAAAACGTTATTAAAACAACAAAAACCTTTCCTGCAGAGCATATAGCATGTTGACCTCTTCCAAGCATTTTTTGGCCAATGTTCAAACAGACCACCTTTCAAGACACAAAAAAACAATTAAAAACAAAGACAAACTACATTTATTAAAATGGCGGCAGAAGAAATGGCAGCAGTTTTACGGGCGCCTAAACAATTGTACTATTATGTGTTTTTTCTTGCGTTATTTGTAACTTATTTTGTACATAATGTTTTTGCCACCGTATCTTATGGCAAAAAATACCTTCTGGATATCAGGACAGCGATCACTCACCTCGGATTAGACAAATATTTTTTCTTCAACAAGCAGGACGCACAGGATTTACTTCGAACACCCGACAAGGCCAACATCCCCATTATTGGCAAGAGAAAGAGACGCAGGTACAGAGGACAGAGAGCGGGGTGCCTCGTAAGGATCAGCAGACGGCGAGTGGGAAAGCTGTCATTACCGTCAATATTACTTGCCAACGTGCAATCACTTGACAATAAATTAGACAAGGTACGATCATGAATATCCAACCAACAGGACATCAGAAACTGTAACATCTTATGTTTCACGGAATTGTGTTTGAATGATGACAAGGATATTCAGCTAGCGGGATATATGCTGCACCGGCAAGATAGAACAGGCAAGATAGAACAGCACACTCCGGTAAGACGAGGGGGGGCGGTCTGTGCATATTTGTAAACAACAGCTGGTGCACGAAATCTAAGGAAGTCTCTAGATTTTGCTCGCCTGAAGTAGAGTATCTTATGATAAATTGTAGACCACAATATTTGCCAAGAGAGTTTTCGTGGCTGTTAATTTACCACCACAGACGGATGCTGGCACTAAGACTGCACTCAGTCAGCTGTATAAGGAAATAAGCAAAAAGGAGACCTTTAAACAGGTTAACATTCACAAGGCCGCGGGGCCAGACGAACTACCAGGACGTGTGCTCCAGGCATGTGCTGACCAACTGGCAGGTGTCTTCACTGACATTTTCAACATGTCCCTGATTGAGTCTGTAATACCAACATGTTTCAAGCACACCACCATAATCCCTGTGCCCAAGAACACTAAGGCAACCTGCCTAAATGACTACAGACCCATAGCACTCATGTCCGTAGCCATGAAGTGCTTTGGAAGGCTGGTAATGGCTCACATTAACACCATTATCCCAGAAACCCTAGACCCATTCCAATTTGCATACTGCCCATTCAGATCCACAGGTGATGCATTCTCTATTGCACTCCACACTGGCCTTTTCCACCTGGACAAAAGGAACACCTATGTGAGAATGCTATTCATTGACTACAGCACAGCGTTCAACACCATAGTACCCTCAAAGCTCATCAGTAAGCTAAGGATCCTGGGACTAAACACCTCCCTCTGCAACTGGATCCTGGACTTCCTGACGGACTACCCCCAGGTGGTGAGGGTAGGTAGCAACACATCCGCCACACTGATCCTCAACACTGGAGCCCCTCAGGGGTGCATGCTCATTCCCCTCCTGTACTCCCTCTTCAACCACGACTGCGTGGCCAGGCACAACTCCAACACCATCATTAAGTTTGCAGACGACACAACAGTGGTAGGCCCAATCACCGACAACGACTAGACAGCCTATAGGGAGGAAGGAGGTCAGAGACCTGGCCGGGTGGTGCCAGAATAACAACCTATCCCTCAACATAATTGCAAGTTGCATCACTGCTTGGTATTGCAACTGCTCGGCCTCCGACCGCAAGGCACTACAGAGGGTAGTGCGTACAGCCCAGTACATCACTGGGGCTAAGCTGCCTGCCATACAGGACCTCTACACCAAGTGGTGTCAGTGGAAGGCTCTAAAAATTGTCAAAGACCCCAGCCACCCCAGTCATAGAATGTTCTGTGGCAAGCGGTACCGGAGCGCCAAATCTAGGACCAAAAGGCTTCTCAACAGTTTTTACCCCGAAGCCATAAGACTCCTGAACAGGTAATCAAATGGCTACCCGGACTATTTGCATTGTCCCGCCCCCCTCAACCCCTCTTTTACGCAGCTGCTACTCTCTGTTTATCATATATGTGTATTAACTTTAACTATACATCCATGTACATACTACCTCAATTAGCATAACTAACCGGTGCCTGTATATAGCCTCGCTACTGTTATTTTTCACTATCTTTTTGCTGTTGTTTTTATTTCTATACCTATCTACTGTTCACATAATACCTATTTTTTACTTAAAAATCACACTGTAAGTAAACATTATGTCTACACCTGTTGTATTCGGCGCACGTGACAAATAAACTTTGATTTGATTTGATTTGTCTGACTGTTGAGAACGAAGTTGATGGTTTGAATAATGAAACCGTTTTGGGCCCAATTAACATACAAGTAACAAAATCACACATTTAAAAGGTATAAGTGCATTGAATGTAATAAAATGCCATATTCACATGTGAAAAAATGTCACGACAGGTAACAGATGGTGCCGACAGATATGGCATCACTGCTTCTAGCCCCTTAGCAACTTTGCAGTATTTCGTTTTTTGTTATTTCTTACATTATTAGCCCAGAATATTTTTACATACATATATAACTTTTGGATATCAGAGTGGCAGTAGACCAGGATTACGACTTTCCCGAATTGGATCCTTTGTTTGTACCCCCCAGGGCAACTGAACTTAACCCAGAGGCTGCTCCAAAACACCGCCACCGGAGAAGAGGTATTTGGAGTGGAATTCTAGTCTGACTCAGGAGGTGTGTACACCATCCACCGCTTCAGAGTATATTACTCGCTAATGTTCAGTCTCTGGATAATTAAGTAGACAAGCTCAGGGCAATTATCTCCTTCCTAAGAGACATCAGGGATTGTAACATACTCTGTTTCACGGAAACATGGCTCCCTCAGGATATACTGTCCCCGTCCATTCAGCCATCTGGATTCTCAATGCATTGCGCAGACAGGAATAAAGAACTCTCCAGAAAGTAGAAAGGCGGGGATGTATGTTTCATGATGAACCATTTATGGTGCGATTGTGAAAACATACAGAAACTCAGTTCCTTTTGTTCACCCGACCAAGAATACCTCAAAATCAAATGCTGACCGTATTACATCCCAAGAAAATTCTCTTTGGTTAGTCACAACCGTGTATATTCCCCCTCAAGCCGACACCACTACGGCCCTCAAAGAACTACACTTGACTTTATGCAAACTGGAAACCACATATCCTGAGGCCACATTTATTGTAGCTGGGGATTTTAACAAAGCAAATTTGAGGAAAACGCTACCGAAGTTCTACCAACCCTTTGACTGTAGTACTTGCGCTGATAAAACACTGGACCACTGATACTCAACTTTTTGAAATGCCTACAAGGCCCTTCCCCGCCCTCCCTTTGGCAAATCTGATCATGACTCCATTTTGCTCCTCCCTTTCTATAGGCAGAAACTCAAACAGGAAGTACCTGTGCTGAGGTCTATTCAAGACCGGCCTGCCCAATCTTCAAGATTGTTTTGATCACGAGGTCTGGGATATGTTCCGGGTAGCTTCTGAGAATAACGGATACAGTGACTAAGTTCATTAGGAAGTGTATAGGAGATGTTGTACCAACTGTGACTAATTAAAGCTACCCAAACCAGAAACCGTGGATTGATGGCAGCATTCGCACAAAACTGAAAGTGCGAACCACCACATTTAACCATGGCAAGATGACTGGGAATATGGCCGAATACAAACAGTGTAGTTATTCCCTCCGTAAGGCAATCACAGACAAAACGTCAGTACAGAGACAAAGTGGACTTGCAATTCAACGGCTCAGACACAAGACGTATGTGGCGGACTACAAAGGGAAAACCAGCCACGTCGCGGACACCAACGTCTTGCTTCCTGACAAGCTAAACACCTACGTACTTCGCCCACTTTGAGGATAACACAATGCCACCAACACGGCCCGCTACCAAGGACTGTGGACTCTCCTTCTCCGTGGCTGACGTGAGTAAGACATTTAAGTGTGTTAACCGTCGCAAGGCTGCCGGCCCAGACGGCATCCCCAGCCTCGTCCTCAGAGCATGCGCAGAACAGCTGGCTGGAGTGTTTACGGGCATATTCAATCTCTCCCTATCCCAGTCTGCTGTCCCCACTTGCTTCAAGATGTCCACCATTGCTCCTGTACCCAAGAAAGCAAAGGTAACTGAACTAAATGACTATCTCCTTGTAGCACTCACTACTATCATAATTAAGTGCTTTGAGAGACTAGTTAAGGATCATATCACCTCTACCTTATCTGACACCCTAGACCCACTTCAATTTGCTTACCGCCCAAATAAATCCACAGACGATGCAATCGCCACCTCCCTGCGCACTGCCCTATCCCATCTGGACAAGAGGAATACCTATGTAAGAATGCTGTTCATTGACTACAGCATTAAACACCATAGTACCCTCCAAGCCCATCATTAAGCTCGGGGCCCTGTGTATGAATCCCGCCCTGTGCAACTGGGTCCTGGACTTCCTGATGGGCCACCCCCAAGTGGTGAAGGTAGGAAACAACACCTCCACTTCTCTGATCCTCAACACTGGGGCCCCACAAGGGTGCGTGCTTAGCCCCCTCCTGTACTCCCTGTTCACCCATGACAGCGTGGAAACACACATCTCCAACTCAATCATCCGGTTTGCAGATGACACAACAGTAGTAGGCCTGATTACCAACAATGACGAGACCTACAGGGATAAGGTGAGGGCCCTGGGAGAGTGATGCCAGGAAAATAAACTCTCACTCAACGTCAACAAAACAAAACAAAAGGAGCTGATTGTGGACTTCAGGAAACAGCAGAGGGAGCACGCCCCTATCCACATCGTCAAGACCGCAGTGGAGAAGGTGGAAAGCTTCAAGTTCCTCGGCATACACGTCACTGACAATCTGAAATGATCCACCCACACAGACAGTGTGGTGAAGAAGGCGCAACAGCGCCTCTTAAACCTCAGGAGGCTGATGAAATTTGGCATTGCCCCTAAAACCTTTACAAACTTTTACAGATGCACAATTGTGAGCATCCTATCTGGCTGTATCGCCACCTGGTACGGCAACTGCACCGCCCGTAACCACATGGCACTCCAGAGGATGGTGCGGTCTGCCCAACACATCACTGGGGTCAAACTACCTGCCTTCCAGGACACCTACAGCACCCGGTGTCACAGGAAGGAGAAAAAGATAATCAAGGACATCAACCACCCGATCCACAGCCTGTTCACCCCGCTATCATCCAGAAGGCGAGGTCAGTACAGGTGCATCAAAGCTTGGACCGAGAGACTGAAAAACAGCTTCTATCTTAAGGCCATCAGACTGTTAAATTGCCATCACTAGTCGGCTTCCACCTGGTTATATGTTGGTTATTACTGAGACGTAGTTAAGAAAGAGTGTTTTGAATACTGATATTAACATTTCTGGTTATAACCTTTTTCGGCAAGACAGATCTTCCAAAGGTGGGGGAGTGGCAATCTTTACCAAGGATCACCTTCAGTGCTCGGTTGTCTCCATCAAGTCTGTCCCCAAACACTTTGATTTGCTGGTTTTAAGCATTAAACTTTCAAATAGCTCTTTGTTGACTGTTGCTTTGTGCTATCGTCCTCCATCAGCACCGGCCTGTTCCCTACCTGCCCTAAGCTCTCTCCTGGCCCTTTACACTAAGTCTGAATTTGTCCTGCTAGGTGACCTAAACTTGGACATGCTTAATCCACCTGACCAAGTCCTAAAGCAATGGACTCCCTAAAGCTTTCTCAGATTATTACCAATCGCACAAGGTATGACTCCAAACACCCAGAAAAGGCTACTCTCCTCGATGTTATCCTCACAAATAATCCTGATAGGTATCAGTCTGGTGTTTTCTGTACTGACCTTAGTGATCACTGTTTTACAGCCTGTGTTCGTAATGGCTGCTCAGTGAAACGATCTGTCCTGATTTGTCATATACGCTTGCTAAAAAACGTTCATGAGCAAGCCTTCCTTCATGAACTGGCCTCTGTAAAATGGTACAGAATCAGCTTGACGCCCTCTGTCGAAGATGCTTGGACCTTCTTTTTTGATATTTTCAGTGGTATTGTTAACAAACATGCCCCCATAAAGAAAATAAGAATTATAAACAGGTTCAGGCCCTGGTTCGACCGTGATCTTGCAGTTACTCAACCTCAAGAATTGCATTTGGCGAAAGGCTCGGCACACGCATACTCAGGCTGACTGGCTCCCGTTCAGGCAAATGAGAAATAAGTGCACTTATGCTATCCAGAAGGCCAAAGTTAGTTACTTTAAGCAGCACTTCTCGCTCTGTGGGTCTAACCCCAAGAAGTTCTGGAAAATGGTTAAAGACCTGGAGAATAAACCCTCCTCCTCACAGATGCCCATGTCCCTTAATGTTGATGATGTGGTTGTTACTGACAAGAAGAACATGGCTGAGCTCTTTAATCACCACTTCATTAAGTCAGGATTCCCATTTGACTCAGCCATGCCTCCTTGCCTGTCCAACATTTCCTCATCTCCCACCCCTTCTAATGCGACTATCCCTGATGATTCTCACTCTTTTTCCCCTGCCCCGCTACAAAGTGTCTCCATGCAGGCAGTCACTGAGTCCGAGGTGCTAAAGGAGCTCCTTAAACTTGACCCCCAAAAAACATCTGGGTCAGATGGTTTAGACCCTTTCTTCTTTAAGGTTGCTGCCCCTATCGTCGCCAAGCCTATCTCCAACCATTTTAACCTATCTCTTCTTTCTGGGGAGGTTCCCATTGCTTGGAAGGCAGCCAAGGTTCGTCCTTTATTTATAGGGGGAGATCAAGCTGATCCTGACTGTTATAGGCCTATTTCTATTTTGCCTTGAAAAGGCCATCCTGAAGCCTTCGGACTTCTGTTTGATGCATCTTGCCTGACCTTTTTTTATTTCTCTGTATAAAGGCAGAAAACAGTTTTCTAAATAAAAATGTGTACTCTGTATGATGATTTGACACATTTGTGAATGAGCTGAAAACATAAATTGCCTGGGATTTGGCACTGTAAAATATTGGAGCGGACTTCTTGTGGTGGGATAGTATTGACTTAAACCGTTTAGTATTTGCAATCTCAAATGTATTTGCAATGTATTTGCAATCTCAAATGTAAATTTTTTCCCCCTTCCTGAATCCAGAAAGAGGGAAAGTGTAATGGGGTGTTATCCCTTTTTCGCTTTCTGACCCAGTGTACATTCCTGTATAAAGACAGCCAGTTACTGTTCATTCATGCCCCGGTCAATACTTAATATCCTCCAAAAAGATTAAACAAATCTAATCAATTTAAAGTTTGAATTGACCTGTAATTGTCACCTGCTATTTGAAATCTATCACTTACACCCCCAAAGAGTTTCACTGAAAAACAGTATTGATAAACTGCCTTATCTTCATTGCTGTAAATGGCTTTCTTCATTTAAATGTACACCATCAAATCATGAGTATCACCTGTATCTATATTTTACTACCTGAGTGTCATTTCAAAATGAGTCCATTCAATGGCAATATACTATAGGCTACCAACGCAGACATCAGCTCCTGAAACCAGTCATGTTGTATGCAGATTCATATGTAGTGGCTGCCTTTATTTAAAGGCGGAGATCAAGCTGATCCTAACTGTTATATGCCTATTTCTATTTTGCCCTGTTTATCAAAAGTGTTGGAAAAACTTGTCAATCATCAACTGACTGGCTTTCTTGATGCCTATAGTGTTATCTCGGGTATGCAATCTGGTTTCCGCTTAGGTTATGGATGGATGTATTTCTCCTGTGTGATAAATAGTGTGTGCTTGATTTAACTCTGCCACGTCTAGTACACACACACACACACGTTACCCCTCTCCCTCCTGCATTCCCCCACAGTGGTAAATCTGGGCAAGTCAGGCTCTATGTGGTCAAAGCGTTGACTGTGTGATTTGCATAAGTGACATAATGAACACTTTGATTCCGCCAGTAGATATTTCAGCCGGATACAGATCTGTATCACTGTTTGTTTTTATCCAGGAAAGGAATGGTGTTGGGAGAAGAAGAGAGTAAGAGAACAGTTGTATAGAAATGTGCAGTTTAGTGGAATTCATTTCAATTCTACACAGCTCAGTTTTGTCCGACTATAAAGTATGTTATAAAGTCAGGGTGGGTACTGTCGGTGGATGGACGTCTCAAAAACGAGTTGTTTTACTATTGTCATTTTCAACAGAAACGCATTCCGTTCCCTGTGCTGTCTCCAATCCAAAGCTAATGGAACTCCTTTCTCAACTCCTGCTTAGATTGAGGTCTGCTGGTCTGCTACTTAATCCTTGTATTAACACTCTTGACAGGTCTGACTAGGAGTATGAGGCTAACTACTGCAGCATAAGCAGCTTAACCTGCAAACCTCAAAATATCTTTCTCTCGCTCTCTCTCTCCTGTCTCCTCTCTCTCTCTCTCTCTCTCTCTCTCTCTCTCTCTCTCTCTCTCTCTCTCTCTCTCTTTCTCTCCTCACTCAATAGTTCCACTGGACCCTGACAGAGTGGCTCTGATGTACAGCACATACCTAAAGTAACCCCTGACCTCCCCCTCTCAGCACCACATTCAAGTACACGCACGCACGCACGCACGCACGCACGCACGCACGCACGCACGCACGCACGCACGCACACACACACACACACACACACACACACACACACACACACACACACACACACACACACACACACACACACACACACACACACACACACACACACACACACACACACACAAAACCTTGATCTAGGTCCAGAGATCTTGGATTTAGATTGAGCTACTGCTGCATATTTGGCACACAAGCCCCCATATTCCAAGCCAGCCATGTCTCTGTGATAGCCTATACACGCTTAGATTTCATTGTCATAAGCAGCTATGAAGTCTCCCAGACGTCAAGCTGTGCATTACCATACGGGGTGTTTGTGTGTGTGTGTGTCTGTGCTACGCCTCGGGCCCTAACCCAAATGTGATAACCTCACACAGTTACACATAGAGAGAAATATGCTCCCGCTCCCCAAACGAACACTGATTTAATTTCCCAACCACATGTGAGTGGGTTGGGATTTCTGTGGGAAGATGTGAAAGGATAACTTCATGGTGCGCTGTAGTGTGTTCTACAAACTCCACGTCTGCAGAACGGAAGGAAGGATCGTGTCCAGTTTTGCATGTTTAAGACCGGGGCCTGGCATTCACAGAGAGAGTTACTATTTCATGTATCTGTTTTCGTAATAACTAAAAGAGTACGTAATAATAGGTTCATTTAACGTTTTTACTTGAGTAATTACAGAATAACTATAGCATAACTACTGCACACAGATTTTCAGAGGAAACTAATGTGAAGAGTTACCAGAACATGTTATCTACAGACGAGTGTAAAGACGTTAGGTCTAGGATTCCTGTGTGGGTCCTGTCCTCTCCATGGTAGTCCATTGAAGAATGACCTGTCTCATGCAGGGGAGAGCTATTGTGTGTAAGGACTGATGGATGGACGCATGGCTGAAAGAGAGCTGCACCCCAGAGTGGGCAACAATAACAGAACTGTCAGTCTGGGATGTAGGTTAGTGAGAAGGCATTCTGAACATGAGGAGAGGCTGGCAGATACTCTGATGGAGGGAGGGAGAGAGAGAGAGAGAGAGAGAGTGAGAGAGTGAGAGAGAGAGAGAGAGAGAGAGAGAGAGAGAGAGAGAGAGAGAGAGAGAGAGAGAGAGAGAGAGAGAGAGAGAGAGAGAGAGAGAGAGAGAGAGAGAGAGAGAGAGAGAGAGAGAGAGAGAGAGAGAGAGAGAGAGAGAGAGAGAGAGAGAGAGAGAGAGAGAGAGAGAGAGAGAGAGAGAGAGAAACACCACTCATTCAGTTGCACTGAGTGAGGATGGTTAGGGTTAGAGAAAGCATTTCCAGAGACAGAGGCATCCACCGAGGCATGGTCTATCTGAGGAAGGTTTCCAGTTTCAGACTGGGAAGAGCACTTGTGGGACACATGACAATGTATAATCTAGCACTAATGGTAAATCAGTCTGGCACTATATGGAGTAAAGGGAATTGTGAGCCTCAAAGTGCAAACAGCAACATATCTAGGCTACTGATAGGTCCTGTCACTACTTGAGAATGTTTGTACTGCTACTGTTGCCGCCCTGTAGGCTATGTAATTGTAGTCTCTGTCAGGCCTTGTATCTGCAAGGTCGTTGGTTCAAACCCTGTTGCAGGCATTCCAGCACAATTGCTACACTGTCTTTCGGTATTAGGACAACTGTGTGTCTGTGCGTGCAAGGTTCACTTACTTTCTGAGTCGCTGATGCCGCTGTCACTGACGCTGGCACTGCTCCGTCTCTTCGCGGTCTTCAGGTGCTCGTCGTACTGGAAGTGTCTCTTCTCCATCGGGGAAGTGAAATCCTCGATCACCGCGTCGAACTCACACAGCACGTCAGACAGATCATCCTCCTCAAGGAATTTACCTGAAATAACGGAGGGAATAAGCATGTGTTACTACACTGGACTGGCATGCCTATCCCACAACCATTCTCATTCAAAATATATTTTTCTTTACTTCATTTCAGTTAATAAAATAAATAGCTCTCTATTAATTTAGCCTATCCCATGCAACCCATCGACAGTCTATGTTTTTGTGTCATTGAAATATGTGCAACACACATGTTAAATTGAAACATTGTTACATTGTAACAGCTGTTGAATAAGAACCACACTTGCACGGTTTCACATAACTTCACATAACTCCCTTTCTGAAAGGTCCAATAACGCCATGCCTGGTCAGTGTTCAGTGCATTGTCCAGTGGAAGTCGACAGAACAACATATGAGATGGTCTAACTTACATTTGCCTTGAGACTTCAACTTTGGAGACTTCATTTTTCTTGTCTTGTGAATCTCAAAAGTATCCAGTATAATGAAGTCAACTCCGCGGGTATTTCCAATAACAACGTGTTTGCACTCTGTGTGCTCCTGTCCGCTACTAGTCCGCTAAAGCAAAGCGCTGTCCTTCTGACAAAGTGCCCGGTGTCTCAAGACTGCTTTTAAACTCTCCCCTACCCACAGCCGGGGCGGTGACTCGGAGGAGGCGGGAGAGAGAGAGGAGGGAGAGATAGGGAAAGGGAGAGAGAAATTCGTATTCTTTTGGAATTTCTGTGAGTGTAATGTTTACTGTTCATTTTTATTGTTTATTTCACTTTTGTATACTATCTAATTCACTTGCTTTGGCAATGTTGACATATGTTTCCCATGTCAATAAAGCACCTTGAATTGAATGATTTTACGGTATAGGCCTATCAGTGACCGTTTTCTATTCCTATGGTGATGTTCCGCTCTCTGGCGTCATCCCCGGTAACTATGTGTTTGTAAACAACTTGTGTGTCACTAAGCGGTCAGAGATGTAATGCTTACCGGGCATACAGTACGTGTAATACTTTTACGTTTTATTTATATCCCTGACCCTGAGATTTCCGTCTTCTATCACTGGGCAGTTTTTGAACAGAATGTGGTAAAACATTGTTAACTAATTAAACGAATTAACAATTTATTTCACAATGTATTATTTGAAATGTGGACAATGCCGATCTTATTCAAGATTTGTTTATAGTCTCATTCATAAGTTTAAAAAAAGTTTAATCTTGTAGCCTATCATAGCATGAAATGTATTCCTAAAATAGACAACTGTCTCTGTGCGATATCCCCTTTCAATATCTTTGTGTGGTCTATGTCAGAATGGACTGGAACTGGAATTACACATAAATCCGGCAACCTAATTGAGTTTCTGGTAGTAGGCAAATTTTAATTTGGAGCGACACCATGTGGTGTGAAGTAGAGTTGCAGCCCCTGGAGTTGGCTGATGTCTGCTGCCCCTCTAATAAAATACAGTACATCAAGAATCTGACTGAATATTCATATCCTATGGTATCTGATGTGAAATACGGTGTGATAAGTAGGATAAACAGTATTTCTGATATTCTGTTTTTGTTCTAGGGTAAGATTTCCTGCTCCTCATTTGTAATTAACCAAACTCCAATGATCTTTTTGTGTTATGATGATTTTTTATGGATCTTTAATGCAGTACAAAACACTTTTTTACATATCAAATCAATACATACATCATAGCACTGTCAGTACACATTTTCGGATTGCTTATGCACCACTGCATCATAAAAATACTTGTCTTTATTAAGCTATATACTGTGTAATATAGATCAACCTACAATGTATTGGCTTTTCACTTTGACGTCTTTGCATGAGTGGGAGCAGCAAATATATCAGGTCTCAGAATGTGAAGATAGGCTAATTTGCTCAGCCACTTGGGCATAATTTGCGTTGGAGAGCTGTGACAATGTCTGGGAGCCAGCCGTGTTTCTCCTCCTTACACAAAGGAAAATGCTGAGTAGAATAATTATGGCCACCATGGCCAGTGGAGCTGACTTGACATAAAGACCCACTCTGTCGATCCCAGACTCAGGTATCCAGCTGACATCCAGCTTGTTGTCCAGACTGAGGTGGGAGGTGGTGCAGGTGTAGTTGTGTCTCTCTCTCAGCTCCTCTGTGTTGACCTCCAGACTCTTTCTCAGCTGGTAGGTCCCGTCTCCATTGGGCAGCAACTGACCCCCAGTCATCTCCTGTTCTACTATTGGCTGGCCGTCTCTCAGCAGGGTCAGATTGATGTGGCGGGGGTAAAAACCAAACGCCAGACAGCTCACACGGGCACCTCCAGACATGGCTTTCTGTATGAGCCTGACTCTGGGACGCACTTTACGCATCACAAAGTTCTTCAATCTCTCCAGATATTTCTTCAATGTTTTTATGCAAACGGGTAGGTAAATGGTCTGATAACGCCATTTTGCATATGTTTGATGCATCTCACTCCATGGCGACAGTAGGTTTCCAGAATTGTATGAATAATGTGTCATGTTGTAATATATTAAATCAGCAAAAATTGCATTGAAAGCATCTGTGGACAGAATAAGGCCGGGTTCACCAGTTTCCAACATCTCACAGCCAGTCATTCTCTGCTGAACATCTATATTCCCTGTGGAATTAAAGCGATACCTCAGGTCTGACAGTCGCCTTTTCATGCTGAGGAACATGTGTCCAAACACATAAGCTGCATCTTGGGCTACGTCAACCTCTGTTTCGTCTGGGGCGTAAGGTCCCTTGTGGATAAACTGCTCCATGTTGGAGTCAAAGTAGCCAACTTGAATGTCATCCTGCATCAACACAACACTACACTCAGGGAAAGGTGCTTCTCCTGAGATACAAGTTGCGAATGCCCACCTAGAATCAAGATGTATACTAAATAAGATATGACAGAGAATAAAAAGTTAATTTTACCTGCGTTTACGATGGTGTAAAGTGAAAGCAAAAGCAAAAAGAAACACAGTTTTACCATGGTTCTGAATGTGTTCAATACTTTTCTGTACGCTCATATGCTCTCAAATAATTTGGCACACTTTCACTTTCACTAAGCCTTACACACTTTCACTTTCTTGGCAAACACCTAGTATATGCTGTCATTGGAAAAATCTGCAATAAACTGTTTCTCAAACAGAATTAGGGATTTAAATTATGATAATTTAGGAGAAAAAAACCTGTTCGGTCTGCCTATTAAAGTATTTTGTGTGTGCCAAGCTATTCTTTTGTTAAATTACAGTTTACAAAAACTCTCCTGTGTGGTTTCTTATGTTTTGCATCACTGTTTGATTTGATCCAATTGCCATAGCATGTCAAATGATTTCTGAGAGCTTGCCTAAGGAAATTATGTCACAATCTGGCCTTGTGTCCAGAGCCCAAGCCATGAAAACTAGACAGCTGTGCTATAGTAACTCCCTGTCATCTCCAGGCTGACCAGGGGCGGACTGCCATCTGGCATTTCGGGCAAATGTTAGATGGGCTGGTCCATTTCTAGCCTAGTGGGCCTGTCTTACTTGGATTTTTTAGCAAAATTATAATTATCTGGCTAATAATGGGGGCCTTAACGAATAAAATTGGCTGGTGTGGGGGCCTTGAGAAAAATATGGGCCATTGTGGGGGCTCAAGGAAATAAATTGTCCCTTGTAATAAAAATGCCAGAGACGATTTTTGGTCCCAGTCCGCCCCTGAGGCTTGTATATAGAATGACGCTGTAATGGATAGCTGCCGTTTTACGGGTTCCTGGCCAAATCTGCTATTTTGTGTATTTTTCGCTGATCTTAACTTTTTTTGTACATAATGTTTTACTTCAGTGAGTCGGCAGCATTGGATACACTGCTCACAACAGACCAGGTCCTAATCCCCAAAACTCGTCAAAGGAAAATATGGCGTAAGAGAGGCCGACGTGTGAGCACCCTGACAAAATAACCTTTAGTGAATTAATAATCCGCCTCTACCCTCCACTCTATTGTCGAACGTACAATCACTGGAGATCAATCTGGATGAGCTCTGTTCGAGACTATCCTATCAACGAGACCTGAAGAACTGTAATATGTTTCTCTGAGTCGTGGCTGAACAACAACATGGATAATATACAGTTGAAGTCGGAAGTTTACATATACTTAGGTTGGAGTCATTAAAACTCGTTTTTCAACCACTCCACAAATGTTTTGCTAACAAACTATAGTTTTGGCAAGTCGGGTAGGACATCTACTTTGGCAAGTCGGGCACGACACAAGTAATTTTTCCAACAATTGTTTACAGACAGATTATTTCACGTACAATTCACTGTATCACAATTCCAGTGGGTCAGAAGTTTACATACACTAAGTTGACTGTGCCTTTAAACAGCTTGGAAAATTCCAGAAAATTATGTAATGGCTTTAGAAACTTGACATCATTTGAGTCAATTGGAGGTGTACCTGTAGATGTATTTCAAGGCCTACCTTCAAACTCATGGGAAAATCAAAAGAAATCAGCCAAGACCTCAGAAAAAAAATTGTAGACCAAAATTGGCCAGAATTGTAGTCTGGTTCATCCTTGGGAGCAATTTTCAAATGCCTGAAGGTACCACGTTCATCTGTACAAACAATAGTACGCAAGTATAAACACCATGGCACCACGCAGCCATCATACCGATCAGGAAGGAGACGCGTTCTGTCTCCTAGAGATGAATGTACTTTGGTGCGAAAAGTGCAAATCAATCCCAGAACAACAGCAAAGGACCTTGTGAAGATGCTGGAGGAAACAGGTACAAAAGTATCTATATCCACAGTAAAACAAGTCCTTTATCGACATAACCTGAAAGGCCGCTCAGCAAGGAAGAAGCCACTGCTCCAAAACCGCCATAAAAAAAGCCAGACTACGGTTTGCAACTGCACATGGGGACAAAGATCGTACTTTTTGGAGAAATGTCCTCTGGTCTGATGAAACAAAAATAAACTGTTTGGCCATAATGACCATCGTTATTTTTGGAGGAAAAAGGGGGAGGCTTGCAAGCCGAAGAACACCATCCCAACCATGAAGCACGGGGGTGTCAGCATCATGTTGTGGGGGTGCTTTGCTGCAGGAGGGACTGGTGCACTTCACAAAATAGATGGCATCATGAGGCCGGAAAATTATGTGGATATATTGAAGCAACATCTCAATCAGTCAGGAAGTTAAAGCTTGGTTGCAAATGGGTCTTCCAAAAGGACAATGACCACAAGCATACTTCCAAAGTTGGCTCAACTTCTTTGGGATAGGGGGCAGTATTCGGAAGTTTGGATGACTCAGGTGCCCAAAGTAAACTGCCTGTTACTCAGGCCCAGAAGCTAGGATATGCATATAATTGGTACTATTGGATAGAAAACACTGAAGTTTCTAAAACTGTTAAAATAATGTCTGTGAGTATAACAGAACTGATATGGCAGGCCGAAAACTCGAGGAGGATCCATCCGGAATATATATTTTTTGAGGTGTCTGCCCATTCAAATGCTTGTTTATGGGAAAATCAAAGGAATACCTCCCAGATTGCAATTACTAGGGCTTCCACTAGATGTCAACAGTCTTTAGAAAGAGTTTCAGGCTTGTTTTTTGAAAAATGAGCTAGAATTTGTAGTTTTTCTAGGTGGCTCTCATTTTGACTGTAGTCTTTTGGCGCGCGTTGATGAGCGCACTTCATTATTTATCTCCGGTAATGAACATCTCCGTCTTAAATTTGATCGTTTATTTACATATTAGGGTACCTGAGGATTGATTAGAAACATTGCTTGACTTGTTTGGACAAAGTTTATTGGTTACTTTTGGGATTTCTTTGTATGCATTTTTGAACGAGGGGAACAGTTAGATTACTGAATCAAGCGCGCCAACTAAACTGACTTTTTTGGGATATAAAGAAGGACTTTATCGAACAAAACGACCATTTGTTATGTAGCTGGGACCCTTGGGATTGCAACCAGAGGAAGATCTTCAAAGGTAAGTGATTTATTTTATCGCTATTTCTGACTTTTGTGACGTCTCTGCTTGTTTGGAAAATGTTTTTCATGCTTTTGTACACGAGGCACTGTCCTCAGATAATCACATGGTATGCTTTCGCCATAAAGCCTTTTTGAAATCTGACAAAGCGGCTGGACTAACAAGAAGTTAAGCTTTTAAACGATGTAAGACACTTGTATTTTCATGAATGTTTAATATTACGATTTTTGTATTTTGAATTTTGCGCTCTGCAATTTCACCGGATGTTGTCGAGATGGGGCCTTTCCCAAAGAGGTTTTAAGGACAACAAAGTCAAGGTATTGGAGTGGCCATCACAAAGCCCTGACCTCAATCCTAAGACAATTTGTGGGCAGAACTGAAAAAGGGTGTGCGAGCAAGGAGGCCTACAAACCTGACTAAGTTACACCAGCTCTGTCAGGAGGAATGGGCCAAAATTCACCCAACTTATTGTGGGAAGCTTGTGGAAGGTTACCCGAAACGTTTGACCCAAGTTAGGCAATTTAAAGGCAATGCTAGCAAATACTAATTGAGTGTATGTAAACTTCTGACCCACTGGGATTGTGATTTTAGCACTAACTGCTAAACAGAAGTGGGTGTGCTTTATCCGGGTAGCTGGAAAGTAGAGCATTTCAGAAGTCTAATTCAGAAGTGACACAGGCATGGATTAGCTTTTCTGCATAATTTTTAGACAAGAAGTTTCAGATTTTTGCAATGTTACAAAGATGGAAAAAGCTGTCCTTGAAATATTCTTGATATTTTCGTCAAAAGAGAGATCAGGGTCCAGAGTAAAGTCGAGGTCCTTCAGTTTTATTTGAGACGACTATACCGTCAAGATTAATTGTCAGATCCAACAGAAGATCTCTTTGTTTCTTGAGACCTAGAACTAGCATCTCTGTTTTGTCCAAATTTAAAAGTAAAACATTTGCCACCATCCACTTCCTTATGTCTGAAACACAGGCAATTTTGGGGCTTCACCATGTTTCATCGAAATGTACAGCTGTGTATCATCCGCATAGCAGTGACGTTAACATTATATTTCCGAATGACATCACCAAGAGGTAAAATATATAGTGAAAACTTTATTCTGACTTTTCTCTCATCATTGATTACATTTACTTATTTCAGCAATTTGAGGGTTTTCTGTATAATGTTGGTTGGGCATATTATTCTGCTTTAATGTTACACCTGAATCACTATGATAAATATACTTGTTATTCTTGAGTGTATTTTTAACAAAGCTGAGATGTGTAGGAATACAGGTGAAATTAGTCATTGACACAGACATTGTGGTGCAGCAGGACGATTTGACTGCAGTGAACCAAGGAGTTGTGAGTTCAAATCCCAGGTAAGGACATATTGAATAATAGTTTCTGTATTAAAAAACATGCACAATGTAGTCAAATCTGTAAGTTGAAAACACTGTGTGTATCATAACAGATTTTTGTTTGCAGGGTATCACCTGTGAAATCTCATGTTTTTATCAGCGTGAAACTTCATGTCATATATCACATGAAGTATTCCAAAAACACACAGTTTCACATGATTTCACATGTGCAAAAGATGTTGAATTTCTGTAAGGAATCACATACTCTGCTGTTACTGTTAATTATCTATCCTGTTGCCTAGTCACTCTATTCCTAGTTATTTGTACATATCTACTTCAATTACCTCATACCCCTGCACATTGTCTAGGTACTAGTACCCCGTGTATATAGCCAAGATATCGTTACTCATTGTGTAATTATTATTACTTTTATTATTATGGGTTATACTTTTCTATTATTTCTCTATTTTCTCTCTCTCTGCATTGTTGGGAAGGGCCTGTAAGGAAGCATTTCACTGTTAGTCTACATCGGTTGTTTACGAAGCATGTGACAAATACAATTTTATTTTATTTGGACCGTTTCAAAGCTCTCTCCTGTCTGGTTCTTTTGAAGACCCAGCTCTTTCTGAGACTTTCACACCTCTGGTGTCTCTTTTAGCAGGCAGGTAAATGGACAAACAGGGCCTGTGTTTGCAGCCGCACTTGGCTGTTGACTCTGGGGCTCCGAGGTGTGACATATACCCCCACAGAGGGGATTATCTCTCTGACACCTTCACCCCACAGGCTGGGAGATCTCTCCTGTTCACACGCCTACAATGACAGGGAGTCTCTACCATCCACCTTTTCTCTCTGTCTACTCATTCCCTCAGGGCTGGGGTCAATTCCCAATTTGACCAAATGATAGCATGGTAGAATCTAGTATTTGGAAAAAGTATGTTTTATGCTTCCACAGTTTCATACAACGTGCCACAATCCTAGAATGAGGCACAGTGACTGACAAAATATGAGCAGCAATAGATTTTTTATTGACAAAACTAATTAAATACTCTGAGTACTACTTACATTATTTACATTACATTCATGTTCAATTATGATACAACATACAAAGTATAAAGACAACATACAGCAATATGTATTTTACTATCTGCTAAGCTTTAGGCTACTTTCTTATGTATAAAGCAGTATTATTGTCTGTATCCTATATGAGCTAAGAGCTGAATCCCAATCTAAGAAACGTGCACATAACTCATACTTCCCTCGAATTTCCCTCAAATTTCCCTTTGACATCAGTTCGTCATTTATGGGATGGTTTGGGTTACTGCACGCACCTGACGTTTGGATGTGCGTGAAGATCTTAAAGTAGAAATGTGATTCTTGCATCTTGGATGTGTGTGTGTCCATCATTCAAAGTCACAGCCCAGCAGTTCTATCCTGAGCGTGATGGATGTCTTCCAGCTCTGAGGTATGACTCTGATAAAGCGAGAGAAGATTGGAGGATATATGTAGTTCTTCACATGGCCATTGTTATCCGTGTTGCCGGGGAAAGTCTGCCGGGAGAGTGGAAGACAGCATGTCAGTATTTTGAAATCTTCATGTAATAATATTATCAGATTAATACTTATTAGCGATAGCTTGGATAGAGAATTAACAGCAGGACTGTAAAATAACCCTTAATACCATCGCTTAATACCATCGCATTACCCTTTTGCCTGACAATCCTACCTTTGACATGTTGTCATCATCGTCAGTGTACTTCATCCAGTGTAGTCCATCATCGCTGTACTCCAGAGTGTAGCAGATGACGTACATCTCCGTGCCCAGGGACTTGGCCCCCTGCGTTATGATACCTGTGATCTTCTTTACCTGGGCCAGCTCCACCTGCAGCCACTGGTTTATGTTGTTATTCTGGGGGGAGACAGGGGGGGACAGAGGGATGACTGACCTGGAATGGTGAGTGTGCCCACATTAGTTTGTACATACAGGTATATGTGTGTGTGTGTGTGTGTGTGTGTGTGTGTGTGTGTGTGTGTGTGTGTGTGTGTGTGTGTGTGTGTGTGTGTGTGTGTGTGTGTGTGTGTGTGTGTGTGTGTGTGTGTGTGTGTGTGTGTGTGTGTGTGTGCGTACACATGTGCCTACATGGACCTGTGTGTGTTATCGTACCTTGGCCTGCCATGCGTTGATGGTGCCCTGTGTGTTGAGTCGTGCCAGTGAGGCTTGCCAGGAACCAGAGTACCAGCTGGAGGCTGTAGAGCTGGCAGTGATACGATGGTCCTCTATCCGACTGCTCTCCATACCCAGGGGCACTGAGCAACCTGATGGAGGGAATTAGAATACATTCACTTTATTGCTCGTTTATTGGGAAATATTTGTGCTCAAACATAGGCTTGGATACTAACATCACATTAAACAGTAGGAATGCTACCCATCATCATTATCATCATCATTATCATCGTCATCATCATCAACAACAACAACATCATCATCATCGCTCACCGTCCAGCTCACAGCCGTAGTACTCCATGCGGACCATGGGCGAGTTGTGGGAGTGGAGAGGGTGAAGTCTGATAAACCGACAAATCAGGGGAGGGAAGAGGGTGTTGACCTTCACCTGATGAGCTTCCTGGTTACCAGTGAACGTCTGGAGA
This sequence comes from Salvelinus alpinus, assembly GCF_045679555.1. Taxonomy (NCBI): domain Eukaryota; kingdom Metazoa; phylum Chordata; class Actinopteri; order Salmoniformes; family Salmonidae; genus Salvelinus; species Salvelinus alpinus. The sequence goes on along the minus strand of NC_092099.1, from coordinate 22,695,374 downwards.
ATGGAAGAAAAACATTTGGATTAAAAACATATATCGTCATATGTACTGTATCTCTGTATATTTAGCAGTCATAGCAATGATCAAATTCAAAAGTATCTATCAAAAGTATAATTTCAGATGACCAGAAGTATCTCTGATTTTTGAAAATGTAAATATAACGCAGTACATATAACTAGAATACCAGCAATGTTAGAATGTAAATACATAATCCCGTTACATGTATTCCATTGCTCTCCAACCATGCTGTTCTACAGATGTACTCCTCACCATCCTGAACTCGTTGCTGTCTCCCTTGTAGTAGATCCACTTCCTCTTGTCCGTGCTGTAGGATATGGTGTAGTTGACCATGTAGTGGGAGGAGAACATCTGCTTGGCGCCCTGTGTCGCTACCTGACTGATCACCACGGGCCTCTGAAAGTCTACCTACAGGTCAATGGTCACAGTAGGCATCACTACAGGTGTCATCAAATAGGTATCACCACCCAGGCTTAAGTTGAGACACATAAACCTCACCTACCAAGTTTACAGGGTCAGGAAATACTCAGGACCCAAGGCAAGACAGTCATGTGACCCCACATCAACAGAGTATATCCCCACAAAGACGCTGTAATGATATGATTATGCTGCCACCTGTAGGAAACTTTGAGGAATACATGCTCACTGCTCACCAGCTACATAATATTGCAGACACCACATGTATTCCCTGAGAGGTGAGGTTATGTACCTGTATCCAGCTGCCTGCCTTGTCTGTACTCCATGCATTGTATTTGCCTTGGTTGTTCAGTCTGGCCAGATGGGGCTCCCAGTAGCCTGCATAAGGAGAAATAAGTTAGTTAGAGGGTGAAACCAGCGGAGGCTGATGGGAGGAACTATAGGAAGATGGGCTCATTGTAATGTCTGGAATGGAATTAATGGAAGGGAGTGGTGTGGTTTCCATATCTTTGATGTGTTTGATACCGTTCCATTTATTCCATTCCAGCCATTACAATGAGGCCGTCCTCCTATAGCTCCTCCCACCAGCATCCTCTGGGTAAAACACTGCAACTGTTAAAGTGGCACTCCAGTCTCATTTTCACCTCATGTAGCCCTTTCCTGCAGTCAAATGACCTAGTGGCCTCATGGGTGGAATGTTATTCATATTCTTCATAATTTCATCATTAATAAACATAAAATAAAACACAGAAAATCCGGTGTTTCTGTGTCAAACGGTTTTGTTACATATCAGGCTTCTGTGATGTATGTCAAGTGTAATATTGAGATGCAAACTCAAAATGTTATACATTTCAACTCCATATCTGACATGGTACAGGTGTCTTCTTCGTTTTGAAGCCCATAACCATGTGTGTGAGGTGTTCACTTTTGTTTCAAAGTAGATTTGTTTAAGACTACTAAGTGTGACCCTGATTTAGCCCATTTACTAAACAAAAGGCACATCTCAATAGGTGGTCCAGGTATGTCATGGCAGAAGTGGGGGATGGGCAATTCCTCTTTTGTTATCTATTGTTCCTCAAGCAAGCGGGGAGGCTGATGATGTCATGGATTCAGACCAATTCCTTGAAGTGTCTATCCTTTATCCTTTAGTGTGTATACTTTACTGTATTCATACTTGGAATGTTGCTTTTTCAACAGTAAAAGTAAAAACATCACTGAAGGACATCTAACTTGGAAGGCTAGATGTCAGTTGGTAGTATTATTTCTGATTAAGCACCCAACATCTAGAGGGTGGAGGGATACAGAGTGGAGGTATGCAGAGGGATACTGAGTGTAAGGATACCTCTTTTGTCGTTCGCTGTGATCTGGTTGTCTTTGACGCTCCCAGAAATCAGACCCAGTGGATGGTAACACTCTGAAAAACACAAATAGATTTTATTATGGGACTGATTCTTTGGGATAATGACTGTTGATATGACTTGGCTTGAGTCAATTCACTCAATAAGCATTGACACTAGCAGTAAAAACGACTCTCTAGGAGTTGAGATGGACATCACACCTTTGCTGTTACATGTGGCATTGAGAAATTGGTTCTATTAGCATAAGTGCTTTTGAGTGGGTCGTACTATTATCTAGAACCAGGAAGAGGGTCTGCATCCCTCTCTGTTGGGAGAGTCCAACCTCTGACTCCAGCTGCCACAGCCCCGGCTTGGATGGCAACATCTCCAGAGTTGCAAAGCCCCCTGGGAAACAAAACCAGAGCAGGTTAGTAGTGTTGAGGAAAACTCTTTCCAAGGATCAGGTAGGGATAATTGTCCAGTTAATAAGAGTTTATTCAAGCAATTGCAGACGAGATCACACTCGGAGAGGAACTCAAAGGATACAGAGTCACACAGTCATTATATACTTCTTCTACACAAAGAGCTGCTTGCCTCTCCGAGGGGGAGGAGAGAGATAGCAGGACTTGGCTCCACTTCTTTCAAGCATTGTACAAACAAGAACAGGTTCTAATCACTTCTCACAGCCTACGCTAAGTTAAACAACGGTGTTTTCCCACTCAAATATTTACAGTACATATAATACCTTTCAACTCAAGCATTTACATAGCATTAGAACCATTTTGCCCTAACAGTAGCGATGTGTCACATAAATGTGACAAAACATGTCATCTATCCATCCAGTAAAGTTCTCACCAGGCAGCAGTGGGTAGACAGCCTGGGTGTGGTCCCTGGTCTGTTTGTGGATGAAGGTCTGGCCGTGGAAGTGAACACTGTGGAGGTCTCTGGGAGATCCCATGTTGAAGAGGTGCCAGCGGACCGTCTGGTTAGTGTACATCCTCAGACCCTTCAGACTGAATATGATTCCGTTGATGGCTGCCCCCCCCAACATACACACAACCCCCCAAAAATTAACGATTAAACAATCTCTGTTTTGTAAATTTGTCTCTGTTGTTCATTACTCATATCATGATTTTACAACCAAAAATCCCAAATCAAGACTCGATCCAGGAGGGACCAGCCATGACTCACTAGTCAGTTATCCTACGATTAGTTAACTAATGGTGTTAGATTAGAAGGTGCCTACCGCTGAACTTGAGGTTATCGCTGAAGTCATGGTCCATCACCCTGGCTCGTTTGTTCTTCCTCTCCATTATCTCATGGTTCTTCTCGTAGTACCAGCTCTTGGACTCATCGAAGGTCATAAAGAGGAGCATGAACTCCCTCATGTCCACTGCCTTCGTGCTCAGAGTGCCCTTACGACACACCAGCAATGGCCCAATCAGACCAGAGTTTATATCTTTCTCCTGGATGAGACGAGAGAAAACAAACAATCAAACGCTAGATTATTGGAATATCCCTCAACAGATCACAAAGACACACCAGGTTAGTGTAGGAGGTGCTTCAGAGGACAAGACATCACACGTCAACACAGAGTTATCACATGAAATACCTCAGAAGCACAAAAGGGACTATACATAGAAAATAGTGATGTTGTATCAGCTACGTTAATTAACTAAATCATCAGAAGGTAAGTGTTTACTCACAGGGTTAACCCCAGAGTAGTAGGCCCAGGTGCGACAGTCAGAGTCGTCTCCGGTGGGTCCGACATTGGCGTTGACCTTCCAGAGGTATGTGTATGTGGTGTTGGGCTGGACCTCGTTGTCATACTTGTACCAGTACTTGGACTCGTCATCGTAGGACAACCCCTCTGTCTGCTTGGTGTAGGAAACCCCATTGGCGTGCAAGGAGTACGGGCGGCTAGCCAGGTTCCTGAAAAATACCTACAGACCAAGGACACACATTTCATTTCCTGAAAAATACCGTGATACCTACAGACCAGGAACATCAGTTTGATTACATGGTCCATTATTCATGATCATGGGCACAACTCACCTACAGTAGATTCATGCAAAAATGAGCAAAAGGTATCTCTCAGGGTTTCCTGTCTTACCATTATGGTCTGTCCAACCTCTGCCTTGATGACTGGCCCCAGGATGCCCAGGTGTTCGTCCATCTCCCCCCGGATGTCTGGCGTGCTGAATGTGCTGTCCAGGTAACCTCGGAACACTACCTTGGAGAATCTTGTGGACCTGTCGGTTTTCTGTGCCTTATCCATCCTCCTGTTGTGGAGAGACAAAAGACAAAGGTTTTATTGAACAAAAAAGAAGGTATGCATAATTCCAGTCAGAAAAATATAATTTGAGCACATAGAACAATAAACAAGGGAGATTACATTTTCCCAATACATCCCACACCTCAGCCCCATCCACTATTTTATCCTTACTTCTGTCCATAGCCCCCGTAGTCCCACTGCACCTCCTCCGCAGTAATAAAGTATGTCCTCACGTTATCTCCCGCCATTTTGAGGAAATATTTTGCATTCTCATCCAGAGTTAGGTCATGCATGTCCTCCTTCTCTTTGTATGGGTCAATGTAGTCGACGTACTCATACTCCTCTGCAGCACTAACCGCTGCCATGTCTAGGACAGCATCCGGGTCATCACCGCCCTCACTCTGGACATAAATATCATAGTCGCTGAAGTCAGGTCGTGGCACGCCAATCACAATGGCTTTGTTTGAGAAGTCCTCCTCGCTGGAAATGGGTCGGGTCCCTCTGGGGGTTTGACCGGTGATAGGAGGGGGTTTGAAACCCCTGGGGGAGAAACTGCGGCCTCTCGGAGGCTGGGGCTTGTACTCCTTCTTCTTCTTGGTTTTCATGGCATAGCCTTTACGGGGTCTTTGTCTGCGGTGGACGACCTTGATGTTGGGTTTCCGCATTTCCGGAGTTGGGCTTGGTTCCAGCGTATTTGGCGGCTCTGGGAGCTCGTTTCCAATATATTTCGTCATGTGATCTGGCATCTCCATTGGGACCATCTCGTGTGTCCCCTCATAGCCCCAGTGCTCCCCCTGCAGGTCAACGGAGATGGTGCGTATGACCTCACTCCTGTTGTTTCTCAGGTAGATTACCACTTCCTCCTTAGAGCTCTCGGAACTCTGGGATAGAATCTCCTCCGAGCTGCTGTCTGGCTGCTGATTGGTTGACAGTGACAGATTTGCCGCAGCAGGATTAGCGTCAGTAGTCTCATTAGAGAATTCTGAGCTTTCTGAGGACAACTCTACAACGGCATCCGGCACAGCGGTGTTCTTTTTACTCTCAGAACTAGTCTCCTCTGATGAATTCCAGTGGTTCAAACCAGAAGTGTTTGCTGTGCCATTTTGTTTTGGCACTATGTCAGAGAATGTTTCAATGTCTGATGGTTGTTTGCCATTTTGTGGCACCACACTGCTGAAGTTGCCAGGTGTGGACGTGGCGTCAGAGAAATAGGTACCATTTCCTTGCTCAGTGGTGGTGTTGGTGTCCAATGAACCGTTCACGGTTATGTTACCACTATCCTCAGTTTCAAGGTCAAAGTTGGTCATGTTGTGTTCTTCCACCAAGGTAAAAATGAACTCTGCAACTTCAGCACTCACCACACTCTCTGATTGGTTGGTTATATTCTGAGATGAATTTGAAGCTGTACCGTTTTCATTGGATGAAGCAGTTGTAGACTCTCTTCCCAGGAGTACAATATCGTTGGCGCCAATCCCCTTGTTCTCTTCTGTAGTGTTGGAAGAGGGGTCGGGAAGAGGCACAGAGTAAGAGAAGACATCGCCTCGAGTAATCCTTCCCTCCAACTCTTCCACTAATGCTTCAACTTTTGAGGTGCTATTCACAGTGGCCCAATCACCTCTGATCTGAATCACTCTCTCACTCTCAGCCTTTGAGCTATTGTTGAACGGACCTGGTGAGGCTTTGGTTGCTGTAACTTCTGTACTATTGGTACTTACTGAAGTGATGTTGCTGTCTACAAATGATAAACTGTTGTTATTAACTGTTATGTTCTTTGATTCAGTCTCAGCCATTGAGGAGCTGTTAAGATTTGAGTTTAACTGATCTGTAGTAAAGTTCAGCGCTTCTGTTACATTCTCAATTATGCTCTTGTTCAACAAAGCCTTTGTCGTAAAGTTGCCTCCGTCAATCGTCTCCCTCTCGACCAATGACGTGTTTGTAGGTGCATCATAAGACGATGAGGTGTGGTTTGCATTCGCGTCTCCGTCGGGATCAGGCACATCAACGCTATCGTAGTCGTACATAGAGAGATCCAACATCTCCACGTCCGTCTCATTCGTCTTTTTCTTGATTGACCTAAGATCCAGAAAATCAGCCCAGCCTGCTGTATAATCATCAATCTCCACCTTATTCTTTTTCTCTTTCACCTCATCCTTCTTCTCCTTATCTTTCGCCTCGTTAATATCCATGGGTTTCCAGATGGAGAAGTCAGCGCTGACCTTCGGATCCTTCTTTGTCTCCGTCATTGTCTCGTCTTCGTACTCATAGACGTAGTCTCGGAAGCACTCCACGTCTCTGAACTTCACACGCATTCCCTTGGTGGTCTCATGGGAGTTCATGGAAGCCAGCAGCCAAACACCTAACAAAAGAACAGACCATATTTAGTCTTTGAATCGTAACAAAAGGAAACATTTTACATCATCTTAATCCTGTATTGTGCCTGCTGTAGAGTTGACGGTTGAAGACCCAAATGCATTTTCCACCACTAACCTATCTATTGTATCTTGTAGAACTAAGGGTTAGAGGTTTGGGAGTTGAGTGTGTGGAGTGTATGACCAGTTAACTCATTAACCGCTGACTCACCAATGTTATCCATGTTCATGGTGATGGTCTCTCCAGTCATGGGGAACAGGCTGAGGAAGTCCTCAGTCTGATCGTTCAAGTCGAAAGTGTGACCGTAGAAGGTTGCAGTCTGGATGTAGTCCTGCTCTCCAACACTGGACACGTGCCACGTCACAATCTCACCATTGCAGAAGCCCAGCAGCTGACCACTCTCAAACACGTAACCGTTAATCGCTGGGGGAGGAAATGATACCATTTAAGTCAATAAAGAAAGTGGTCAAATTTTTGGAAAAGTATTATTCTGAATATGAAGCAGAATATGAACAGTTTTTGACAGTGATAGGCAGTTGATTTTTATGAATGTGATTCTTCTATGTGGAGTGCATTCTAGATAGGAGGAAAGATTTAGTATATGATACATTTTCTCAATTTCAATAATTCTGGCTATACCAGACCATTCCTGTCTCTAAAATGTATGAATTGTATTGATGAAGGGGAGTGATACTCACTATGCATAACGTTTGATTTATAAAACTCTGGGTCTTCTTTCTTGACCTTTGCTGGTTCACTGTACGATGCAATGTTGTCATCTAGATACCAGCTCTTATTCTCATCAAAAACAGTAAACATGGCGTGCTGTTCTGTTCTTTTCAGCTGCAGAGACAAAGCTTAATTTAACACTGTACATCCAAAATCTGTAAAAGTACATTGTATTAAATTATGTTATGGCATTAGTAGAGAAGAGAGGCCAGTTGCAGTACCTATGTAGTAGTAGTAAAATGTTATAGTAGTGCAGTAGTAGTAATGAAGTAGCAGTAGTATAGTACCTGCATGTTCCTTAGAAGTAATGTATTAGTAATTGAGTATAAGTTGTATCAGTGTAGTACCTGCACATTCCTCTTGTTGAGGGACTGGCTCTTGCAGATGAGCAGAGGCCCAACTAGGCCTGAGGCAATGTCTCGGGGTGTGTTCACTGCACTGTGGTACATACGGGTCAGGCATTGCGAGTCGCCTGCCAAAGGTTCATCCTCTTCGATCACCTGCCACACATAGGTATGCGTCTCGCCAGGCTGAACCCCATGGGTCTGGTTACCTCCTGCTGGGTAGTTGGCCCCCTCTGCTACTTTGTCGATGGTCAGTCCGTGTGGGTAGATGCTGTACGGTCGTGTGGCCATGTTCTTAAAGACAATCTGTGAATGTGGGGAAAAGATGCTTGAGAAGGCACTGGCAAAAGACAATTGTGGACACACAGTTTAGTGTTCCTGCATGGAGAAGAAGGTAGAATACACATCTTAACAACTTAAGAATTGGGCACATGAAAAAAGTGGGCATTTGAAAATAGAACATTTGTATCTCACCTTGATGACATCATGGATCTGCGCCCTGATGACAGGGCCAAGGATGCCCACCTCTATCTTCCTCTGTTTGTTTTCGGCCCTCTCAGTGAACGTGGCATCTTTGTACTGCGTGTACACTGCCTTCTTATACTTCTGGCCTATACGCTCTGGGCTTCGCTTCAGATACTTGAACTTGAAGTCACTGAAAGAAACATGGAGAGAAAAGGATGTGATGTCACAGGAAGTCAGGTCACACTGAGACTAGTCAACAGATTAATGGAGAATGTCAAAGTGGCGATCATGTCACAAATACAACGATGGTATTATCTATTACTGTATTAAGCTGAATTTCTTCCCAATTCTAAATTGGCTGAATTTAGTTTAGATAGATAAATAATTGTGGGCTAAAGTAAAGCGAAATGAGTAAGTCAATAAATATCTGTAAAGCTGTTTACCTGTCAATGTATTCTGGCATGTTTGGTGCGTAGTCCCAGACAACCTCCTCAGCTGCGATATAATAGGTCCACTCCTGGCTCTCTCGTTTCTGCTTGATGGTCAGCTTACGTTTGGGAGGGTTAAAGCCCTCGCAGCTCCTCACTTCTACAAAGCCATGCATACCAGCTACAACAGCAGAGAAGTTAGTTTGTTCAGGAGGGTCATGTTGATTTAACATGTTGGGAATAGAACATTACACATTCAATCAATCAAACTTGATTCAAAGTGCATTTCAAAATGTCAATACACTACAATACATCTGAATAAACTTCAATCTACTCTGTGGCCCATCACAGTAAATCTCACACCACACATATTCTCAGAACCCATATGCAAATATAATACTGGCTACACACTTAGAAAAATAGGTTCTATCTAGAACCTAAAATGGTTCTTCGGCTGAACCCTTTAAAATAAAAATGTTTTGTTTCCAGATAGAACTCTTTTCGGTTCTATGTAAAATCCTTTCCACAAAGGGTTCTACATGGATCCCAAAAGAGTTCTACCTGGAATCAAAAAGGGTTATTCTATGGGGACAGCCAAAGAACTGTTTTGGCACCCTTTTTTCTAAGAGTGTAGCTCGGTTATATGAATGTCATCAAGCCATTGACACGTACCCTCCAGGTGCTTGCTGGTGTGTGAGGAGAGGAGCCAGCGGCCCGTGTTGACGGCGGTCATGTTGGCGCTGGTGGCAGTGCCAGCGATCAGGCCCACCGAGGAGACCCGATGGTCAGCCTGCTGCATTACCTGCCCGTTGATGTGCACCGAGAACAGCTCAGGCTCTGAACTCATGCCCACCAGGTGCAGGCTGACAGGGGTGTGGGCGCAGACAGTCAGACCTGGGGGGAAGGGAGGGACAGGAGGAGGAGATGGAGAGAAGACAGGGAGGGGGACAGACTTGAGGAAGGAATGAGCCCACTACACGCCCTATACCCATAGAATCTGAGAAAGGATTAGGTGGAAGCAATAGTTCCAAGCAATAACCAGCTGGGATGGAACAACTAAAGCAGACAACCTAAACGACTTAAAGCACAACAACCATTATCTGTAGATATCAGCAGAACTGAGAGTGATGAGAGAGGATCTGACTGACTGACCTGGCACTGATCCGTTGGTGTATCCATTGATTGTGTGTTTGATGTGGCTTTGAGTGGCAGTGGCACTGTCCATCTTTGGCTTATAGCAGCTCTTACTCTCATCCAACACTCCCATGAGGAAGACGTATTCCTGGTGGAACAACACCTGTTCTCCAGACACGTCAAGACTACCTGGAGGGAGGTACAGAGGGTGGTTCAGTTGATTTCTTTCTGGTTACTTACTGACATGGTTGTTTTGGTACTTATGGCACTGTGTCAGGAATAGGCCTCATACATTTCACATTTACATTTACATACCTGCTTTACAGATGAGCAGGGTGCCGATCAGTCCTGAGTTGTAGTCCTTGACAATGTCAAAGTGGGAGAGGTAGGTGTAGGTGAGACAGGAGGGGTCTGCGGCCCGGGGGACAACGTCTGATGTCACCTCCCAGTAGTATGTGTGTTCACCTCCAGGGGGCACCGCATCATCTTCCTTCTCAAATTGAGACGTGTTGTCAAAGTACAGGGAGCCTAAAGGGAGACATGTTTGGTTCATAATAATAAAATAAAGCAGAATGAGAAAGAACTTAATTGCCATTTAATGATCAGAATTTGTCTTGATGTTGTACAAGGTTAAAACTTGGTCACCTGGCCTGATTCACCTATACTCTAAATAAACGTACAATTTACAGTGACCCCAGTTAACATTTAACAAATGACTAATCTCCAAAATATGCAAACCATCTTCATAAAATGTTTTAGAATCTAGGACAATCTGGTGAATTTAAGAGGTCTATTTACTCCCACTTGTTACAATATTACATAACCTTGCAATGGCACAATTAATTTTGAGTTAAGAATGAATTAAAGAGTAATAATACTGTGCATTTACAAAACTCATCTCTCAACCCCCCCAGGGCTTTATTAGAGGAAATCATGGATTTCCACAGGTTTTAGAGAGTATCCTTTGGACTTTAGTACTGTTAATCTGTCTGTCCTGGTTAATATTAATGAAAAGGCCAAACACAGCTGCTTGTGTTGCACAACATGTGTACTTAACTGAATGAATAACATTCAAAATGCCCTAAGTCCCCTTCTCCAACCACATCAATGACTGTCTAGGCCACAGGATGGGTGAATCTGTCTGGGATAGAATACCTCACTGTTTCCACATAGTTACCACAGTCATGATGACAACAACCATGGCTAGCCTTGTAAATTGTTGGACATTCCGACAGATTTTAATAAATGATATCTGTAGAATTCTGGACGAGAACACTTTGTGGGAATACCTGTCAAAAAAATCCCAAATTCAAAAGTAACCACCAATGAGCTCTGATAGGGCAGTTAATAAAGACGACATCATTGGTTTGTACCCACCCTCTGACTGCTTCCCGTAAGCGATCCCGTGGGCATGGAGGGTGTAAGGGCAATCCGCCATGTTCTTGAACATGACCACAATGGTCTCTCCCTCTTGACCACGGATGGTGGGCCCAAGGAGCCCTGCAAAACACAACAAAAACATATTGGTTAAGAGGGATGTTCTTGCTGCTAATTTAGTTACTTTTCATACTTTGATCTAGTTTCAAAGTATGAAAAGTTACTTTTCATACTTTGATCTGGTTTCATCCAATTTCATGAAAACTAAGTTTTCATGAAATTGGATGAAACCAGATCAAAGTATGATGAGCAAAGTATGAAAAATGACTGTTGCTTCTAAACTGATTAAGTTTGACGATAAAGTTACTGGTCCCATCCCCCATGTCAAACACTTGGATTCATTATTAGGGTAACATCACCCTAACGCTCATTTTAATACACCTATGGTAACATGATATTCTCTTACCTAATTTAAATAAGTATCACCTTGTAACCTACATCAGAGATAGCGTCTTTGCAGAGGGGAGTGGTTTATATAGTTCTATAGCTACCCTACTGGTGTCAAAATTTGACTGTAGGGTGTCAGCAAAAGTTTACCATATTCATCTATGGCAAAGATACTTATATGTTTCCCCTTTCATCTGTGTCTGGTGTTTGCTAGTTACTGGCTAGCTAGGTCTTCAGCCAGCATGGAACAAAAGAGGGGGGTTCATTCAAAACGCTGACGCAGTTGTCAAGTCAACACATCCGTCAGTGCTTCTGTGAACCGCATCACAAGAGACATGCCAAATGGGAGATGTTTGAGTTGCTTTGTGCATCACCAAATTTACATGATGATTTTACTGCAACACCACTTACTGCATCCAAGTTGCTTGACATAGGTGTCTCATAGAGCTCATGAATATAAGCTCCCTGCCCACTCAGCCAGTCTTTTGAACTTCCTGGTAGTTAGCCATTGAAGAAAAAGTACTATCCAAACCAATATTATTGGTGATATTTTAGTCACTCAAAATTCTGTTTTACTTGGGAATCAGAATGACTGTTCGGGACCTACACATTAGTGGTGGTGGACTCAATATCATCCCATACAATGCAAAGCACTTTGTGACTAAAGGCGCTATAGCACACAGCAAATTGGCCAGTGTTTATTTTTCAGTATAACATTTCTAGTCTTTATTCAAAAGTTAAATTCGCACTCTAAGAGTGACATTAACACTCAGTGTTGGTGTTAATAACCATAGTTATTGTTTTATACTGTGGAGATTAAAACAGTCCCATCAAAACCACACCTAGCATTATTATATTTCCCAGCATGCTACTGCAGCTATTTGTTTTTAGGATTGTTTTTAATATCTGTGCTTTTGCATGTACAGTACCAGTAAAATGTTTGTACACACTTAGTCATTCAAGGGTTTTTCTTTATTTGTACTATTTTCTACATAGTAGAATAATAGTGAAGACATCAAAACTATGAAATAACTGATATGGAATCATGTAGTAACCAAAAAAGTGTTAAACAAATCAAAATAGATTCTTCAAAGTAGCCACCCTTTGCCTTGATGACAGTGTTGCACACCCTTTGCATTATTTTCCAACAGTCTTGAAGGAGTTCCCACATATGCTGAGCACATGTTGGCTGCTTTTCCATAAATTTGAACAAGTCACACCGTTTAATTTAAATGCATTTCAGGTGACTACCTTTATGAAGCTGTTGAGAGACTGCCAAGAGTGTGCGAAGCTGTCATCAAGGCAAAGAGTGGCTACTTTGAAGAATCTCAAATATAAAATATATTTGAATTTTTTTAACACTTTTTTGGTTACTACATGATTCCACATGTGTTATTTCATAGTTTTGATGTATTCACTATTATTCTACAATGTCAAAAATAGTAAAAAATAAAGAACAACCCTGGAATGAGTAGGTGTGTCCAAAGTTTTGAATGGTACTGTACGTTGATTGATTGCTTAATCTTATACTACACAAAGATAAATAAAATAAATGTTTCTAAACTAATCCAATCAGTTAGATGTATTGCACCTGTTACTGAAATGATTGTTCCACTATAAATGGTTTAAGTAGTGTTTTTCATGAAGTGTCCTAATCCTGAAAGTCGTTCTGAATGCAAGTTGCAGGTGAATAAAAATTCCAACCATTGGATATCTTAACTCTGGCTGGATTCCTATAGGTATTACATATCACTTTACAAGCCAGCATAATGTGACTTGCAGGCCTGCTGTGGCTTGTAAACCAGAAGTTCATAACACCACTAAGCCAATAAATAAGTGCTTATGATATATGTAATGTATTGTTATAGTTTAATTTTAATGATGACGCTTATCCAGGAAATCACTTGGTGAAAACTACAGGCCTTTAGTAGGAAATAATTCAACAACCATGTCTCTGTCACTAACAAATACTGTCATGGGTGTTAACTCTACAATTTACTCAAAAAGAAAAGGAACCCTGGGAAATATGCAAATTAGACTTTACACCATACAGTGTTAAAACAACAGCCAAAAATGATTTACTGTAAAACTGCAGGTGTTCATTTCTTACACTGAGAAAGTGTAACAGAGTCAGCACTTAGCAAAGGGAGTCCATTTTACGCCAAATCAAGTGTTATGTTTTACACTGTAGGTGTTGCGTATTACGCTACAGTAGAGCTAAGCTGTTATGCTGGTGAATGAGGACCCAAAAGCGACGTAATAGTAACAGAGTCTTTATTCCAGTATTAAACAAATAATGATTCTCCTGGATATTATCAATGGTCAATCCAAAACAGGAACTGAAATCCTCTCGTCAATAGAGAGGAACGACTGGAGACGCGACCACAGACTGCAGGTCGCTTCAGGAAGGCACTGGCCGTAGCTGACATAGACACCTGCTCACACGCAGCATCTGAAGAAGGCAAAGAACACGACAGGGCGGAACAAGGACACAGGAACAGCAAACATCAAACAAGAATCCGACCAGGACAGAAGCGGAAAACAGAGGGAGAAATAGGGACTCTAATCAGAGGGCAAAATAGGGGACAGGTGTGAAAGAGTAAATGAGGTCGTTAGGAGAATGAGAAACAGCTGGGAGCAGGAACGGAACGATAGAGAGAGAGAGCGGGAGAGGGAGAGAGGGAGGAGGAGAGAGAGAGAGAGAAAGAGGGAAAGAACCTAATAAGACCAGCAGAGGGAAGCACAGGGACAAGACATGAAGATCAAAGACAAAACATGACAGTACCCCCCCACTCACCGAGCGCCTCCTGGCGCACTCGAGGAGGAACCCTGGCGGCAACGAAGGAAATCATCAATCAACGAACGGTCCAGCACGTCCCGAGATGGAACCCAACTCCTCTCCTCAGGACCGTAACCCTCCCAATCCACTAAGTACTGGTGACCACGTCCCCGAGAACGCATGTCCATGATCTTCCGTACCTTGTAAATAGGAGCGCCCTCGACAAGGACGGGGGGGGGGGGGAGGGAAGACGAACGGGGGCGCGAAGAAAAGGCTTGACACAAGAGACATGGAAGACAGGGTGGACGCGACGAAGATGTCGCGGAAGAAACAGTCGCACAGCGACAGGATTGACGACCTGAGAGACACGGAACGGACCAATGAACCGCGGAGTCAACTTGCGAGAAGCTGTCGTAAGGGGAAGGTTACGAGTGGAAAGCCACACTTTCTGACCGTGACAATACCTAGGACTCCTAATCCTACGTTTATTGGCGGCTCTCACAGTCTGCGCCCTGTAACGGCAAAGTGCAGACCTGACCCTCCTCCAGGTGCGCTCACAACGTTGGACAAAAGCCTGAGCGGAGGGAACGCTGGACTCGGCGAGCTGGGACGAGAACAGAGGAGGCTGGTACCCAAGACTACTCTGAAACGGAGATAGCCCGGTAGCAGACGAAGGAAGCGAGTTGTGAGCGTACTCAGCCCAGGGGAGCTGTTCTGCCCAAGACGCAGGGTTTCGAAACGAAAGGCTGCGTAATATGCGACCAATCGACTGATTGGCCCTTTCTGCTTGACCGTTAGACTGGGGATGAAACCCGGAAGAGAGACTGACGGAAGCACCAATCAAACGACAGAACTCCCTCCAAAACTGTGACGTGATTTGCGGACCTCTGTCTGAAACGGCGTCTAACGGGAGGCCATGAATTCTGAACACATTCTCAATGATGATTTGTGCCGTCTCCTTAGCGGAAGGAAGCTTAGCGAGGGGAATGAAATGTGCCGCCTTAGAGAACCTATCGATAACCGTAAGAATCACAGTCTTCCCCGCAGACGAAGGCAGACCGGTAATAAAGTCTAAGGCGATGTGAGACCATGGTCGAGAAGGAATGGGAAGCGGTCTGAGACGACCGGCAGGAGGAGAGTTACCTGACTTAGTCTGCGCGCAGTCCGAACAAGCAGCCACGAAACGACGCGTGTCCCGCTCCTGAGTAGGCCACCAAAACCGCTGGCGAATAGAAGCAAGCGTACCCCGAACGCCGGGGTGGCCAGCTAACTTGGCAGAGTGAGCCCACTGAAGAACAGCCAGACGAGTAGAGACAGGAGCGAACAGAAGGTTACTAGGACAAGCGCGCGGCGACGCAGTGTGAGTGAGTGCTTGCTTTACCTGTCTCTCAATTCCCCAGACAGTCAACCCGACAACACGCCCTTCAGGGAGAATCCCCTCGGGGTCGGTAGAAGCCACAGAAGAACTAAAGAGACGGGATAAGGCATCAGGCTTGGTGTTATTATTTCCCGGGCGATAGGAAATCACGAACTCGAAACGAGCGAAAAACAACGCCCAACGAGCTTGACGTGCATTAAGTCGTTTGGCCGAACGGATGTACTCAAGGTTCTTATGGTCAGTCCAAACGACAAAAGGGACGGTCGCCCCCTCCAACCACTGTCGCCATTCGCCTATGGCTAAGCGGATGGCGAGCAGTTCGCGGTTACCCACATCATAGTTGCGCTCCGATGGCGACAGGCGATGAGAAAAGTAAGCGCAAGGATGGACCTTATCGTCAGAGTGGAAGCGCTGAGACAGAATGGCTCCCACGCCCACCTCCGAAGCGTCAACCTCGACAATGAATTGTTTAGTGACGTCAGGAGTAACAAGGATAGGGGCGGATGTAAAACGCTTCTTGAGGAGATCAAAAGCTCCCTGGGCGGAACCGGACCACTTAAAGCAAGTCTTGACAGAAGTCAGAGCTGTGAGAGGGACAGCCACTTGACCGAAATTACGAATGAAACGCCGATAGAAATTAGCGAAACCGAGAAAGCGCTGCAACTCGACACGTGACTTAGGGACGGGCCAATCGCTGACAGCCTGGACCTTAGCGGGATCCATCTGAATGCCTTCAGCGGAAATAACAGAACCGAGAAATGTGACAGAGGAGACATGAAAGGCGCACTTCTCAGCCTTCACGTAGAGACAATTCTCTAAAAGGCGCTGGAGTACACGTCGAACGTGCTGAACATGAATCTCGAGTGACGGTGAAAAGATCAGGATATCGTCAAGGTAAACGAAAACAAAAATGTTCAGCATGTCTCTCAGTACATCATTAACTAATGCCTGAAAGACAGCTGGAGCATTAGCGAGACCGAACGGCAGAACCCGGTATTCAAAATGCCCTAACGGAGTGTTAAACGCCGTCTTCCACTCGTCCCCCTCTCTGATGCGTACGAGATGGTAAGCGTTACGAAGGTCCAACTTAGTAAAACACCTGGCTCCCTGCAAAATCTCGAAGGCTGACGACATAAGGGGAAGCGGATAACGATTCTTAACCGTTATGTCATTCAGCCCTCGATAATCCACGCAGGGGCGCAGAGTACCGTCCTTCTTCTTAACAAAGAAAAATCCCGCTCCGGCGGGAGAGGAAGAAGGCACCACGGTACCGGCGTCGAGAGAAACAGACAGATAATCCTCGAGAGCCTTACGTTCGGGAGCCGACAGAGAGTATAGTCTACCCCGAGGGGGAGTGGTCCCCGGAAGGAGATCGATACAACAATCATACGACCGGTGAGGAGGAAGGGAGCTGGCTCTGGACCGACTGAAGACCGTGCGCAGATCATGATATTCCTCCGGCACTCCTGTCAAATCACCAGGTTCCTCCTGAGTAGAGGGGACAGAAGACACAGGAGGGATAGCAGACATTAAACACTTCACATGACAAGAAACGTTCCAGGATAGGATAGAATTACTAGACCAATTAATAGAAGGATTATGACATACTAGCCAGGGATGACCCAAAACAACAGGTGTAAAAGGTGAACGAAAAATCAAAAAGGAAATGGTCTCACTGTGGTTACCAGATACTGTGAGGGTTAAAGGTAGTGTCTCACATCTGATACTGGGGAGAAGACTACCATCTAAGGCGAACATGGGCGTGGGCTTCCCTAACTGTCTGAGAGGAATGTCATGTTTCCGAGCCCATGCTTCGTCCATAAAACAACCCTCAGCCCCAGAGTCTATCAAGGCACTGCAGGAAGCAGCCGAACCGGTCCAGCGTAGATGGACCGACAAGGTAGTACAGGATCTTGATGGAGAGACCTGAGTAGTAGCGCTCACCAGTAGCCCTCCGCTTACTGATGAGCTCTGGCTTTTACTGGACATGACATGACAAAATGTCCAGCAGAACCGCAATAGAGGCAAAGGCGGTTGGTGATTCTCCGTTCCCTCTCCTTAGTCGAGATGCGAATACCTCCCAGCTGCATGGGCTCAGTCTCTGAGCCGGTGGGAGGAGATGGTTGAGATGCGGAGAGGGGAAACACCGTTAACGTGAGCTCTCTTCCACGAGCTCGGTGACGAAGATCTACCCGTCGTTCTATGCGGATGGCGAGTGCAATCAAAGAGTCCACGCTGGAAGGAACCTCCCGGGAGAGAATCTCATCCTTAACCTCAGCGTGGAGTCCCTCCAGAAAACGAGCGAGCAACGCCGGCTCGTTCCAGTCACTGGATGCAGCAAGAGTGCGAAACTCTATAGAGTAATCCGTTATGGATCGATCACCTTGACATAGGGAAGCCAGGGCCCTGGAAGCCTCCTTCCCAAAAACTGAACGATCAAAAACCCGTATCATCTCCTCTTTAAAGTTCTGATAATCGTTAGAACACTCAGCCCTTGCCTCCCAGATAGCTGTGCCCCACTCCCGAGCCCGACCAGTAAGGAGTGATATGACGTAAGCGATCCGAGCTCTCTCACTAGAGTACGTGTTGGGCTGGAGAGAGAACACAATATCACACTGGGTGAGAAAAGAGCGACACTCAGTGGGCTGCCCAGAGTAACATGGTGGGTTATTAACCCTAGGTTCCGGAGACTCGGAAGACCAGGAAGTAGCTGGTGGCACAAGACGAAGACTCTGAAACTGTCCAGAGAGATCGGAGACCTGAGCGGCCAGGGTCTCAACGGCATGACGAGCAGCAAACAATTCCTGCTCGTGTCTGCCGAGCATTGCTCCCTGGAACCCGACGGCAGTGTTGAGAGAATCCATAGTCGCTGGGTCCATCTTGGTCGGATTCTTCTGTTATGCTGGTGAATGAGGACCCAAAAGCGACGTAATAGTAACAGAGTCTTTATTCCAGTATTAAACAAATAATGATTCTCCTGGATATTATCAATGGTCAATCCAAAACAGGAACTGAAATCCTCTCGTCAATAGAGAGGAACGACTGGAGACGCGACCACAGACTGCAGGTCGCTTCAGGAAGGCACTGGCCGTAGCTGACATAGACACCTGCTCACACGCAGCATCTGAAGAAGGCAAAGAACACGACAGGGCGGAACAAGGACACAGGAACAGCAAACATCAAACAAGAATCCGACCAGGACAGAAGCGGAAAACAGAGGGAGAAATAGGGACTCTAATCAGAGGGCAAAATAGGGGACAGGTGTGAAAGAGTAAATGAGGTCGTTAGGAGAATGAGAAACAGCTGGGAGCAGGAACGGAACGATAGAGAGAGAGAGCGGGAGAGGGAGAGAGGGAGGAGGAGAGAGAGAGAGAGAAAGAGGGAAAGAACCTAATAAGACCAGCAGAGGGAAGCACAGGGACAAGACATGAAGATCAAAGACAAAACATGACATAAGCAAACACCAGAATCGAGTTCCTTTGAAAACTTTAAAAGTAAAATGGGGAACACGGCAACAGTTAAATTATTAAAATTACAAGTTCAGTTCACTGACAATAGTGTACATTTGACACTTTCAGAGTTAAATTCACACCATTGATTTTGCTGTGCAAAATTCAATTCATCATTCAACATGATACATTGTCATTGGGTCAGAAAAGAAGATGGAGTAGAAGGTCCAATGAAAATATAATGTTCTCTTTATTCCAACCACTCTGAAAGACACACATACAGTACATGAGGGAACTTGAGGTGGGGTTGTGACTGTATGGGGAAACAGTAACATTCACTAATGTGGGATAGCCCAGACTCATACACATAATTTACCCGACAACGGTGAAAACGCCAAAGCATAAACAGAATTTACCTAGCCAGGAAGGATGGGTCTTGGCCTGCTTGAATCCCTTGTCATACTCCCTGTACACCACTTTCCTATAGGAGGGGCCAGACCTAGACAACAATGGAAAAACACAAACAGTGAATGAACAGAAAAGGACCCAATATGAAACATACAGTGGATGATATAGAAAGACAAATTCAACACATAATTCAGTAACGTAAATACATAATTATCATGTACATCCTTTTATATCCCCCAGTCTAGGGTCACATCATAAAGGTGATAATAATCAAGAACTTGACTGGAGATTGTAAATGTATTGACTATACGTTAAAACATAAAACATAATTATTAAAGCCTAACTTTTTCCAATGAGGACAATATTGCCTTCTAACCAGACTGTACTCGTCACATAATTGATAGAGATACTTGACATATACACAATGATATAAAGAAAGAACAGTAAGGTTTCATTTTGTCCCATGTTCCATTCAATGGAACACAAGTGAGAGAGCACTGTGGTGCTACCATGACCTATCCACCAGATCAAACAATTACACGATACACCCTCCAAGAAGACAAGAGCCAAATCAACTCAGTAAATCTGTAATGTAGTCAACAGCATATGCCAAACACTTGAATTAACACTGCTCTTAGCGAGGTCAAAGAGATTCAACTTCACATGCAGGACCCAACACAAAGACAAAAGGTCACAGAAAAAAAGGAATATAGTAAATCTCATATAAAGCTATTAACTAGTTTTTAGTTTTACCTGTGTGGTCCATTAGCTGTGTAGTCCCAGTCTATGTTCACAGCAGCAATATAGTAGTATCTCTTTCTGTCTGAGTGCTGCTCTGCTGTAGTGTGGGACAGTAGAACCGAGAAGAGCACCAGGAGAGGCAGGAGACGGTGAGTCCATTTCCAGGAATGAAGCCTCATATCTGGGGTTGGAACTCCAGGTGTGGACAGTCTGTCTGTTCTGGATGACAGGAAACTGTTATCTGACAAGAAGAGTCCACTCTGTGCTTTATCACAGGACACAGACAAAAGTACACACACACACACACACACACACACACACACACACACACACACACACACACACACACACACACACACACACACACACACACACACACACACACACACACACAGACACAGACACACAGACAAACAAACATCCAACGTATTTTTTCAATCTTGTTAATTGAAACCACATGATTTACTGTTAGTCACTCCTAGTGAAGCAATTTCCTTCACACATGTTACTACGCACTGGAGATGACACTCTTGTTTTGATATGTACTCAGAACTGTTCCAGACCTCAGACTTTAAGATAATATTTCATTCCTTACTGTGCACCATGGGTATCCCACAGATGCTTTACCAAAAAGTTTCCATGATAAGCCTGGTCCTGTTCATTCATCATCAGGGACAGATAGTTCAGCAATAGCCCATGCACGACAATGGTTGGAGAAATAGGGAAGAATGGTAAGTGTAGGGAACCAGGTTAAAATTCAACTAAAAGGCAACCTGCGATTTCTCCCCCGGTTGTCATATCTGTGTTATACCTGAGCCTGTGTTACTACCTGCACAAATTCCTATGCAATGAGTATACAGAACTTACTAAAGTTGTAATCAGTCATATATTTTTAAACAAAAGGAAAGACAATGGCAAACTTGCACTCATACCTTTGTATAACTATTTTTGTTTCTTGCTAGACAGTGGACCTACTAAACAGCACAGTGTTGACAAGGGATTGCATAATCACAGACATTAGTCTGAATTTTAATTCAGTATACCAATCCTAGTATGCAATTAAGGTGCAATACATACCTTCTTGGGTGACCAAACAAAATTCACATAAATGTAGTTATAGATATGTCATTCTCATTGAAAGCAAGTCTAAAAAGCGGTAGATCTGTTCTATTTGCGCTATTTCTATCCCTCTCGTTTTTAAGTTTCGGTGTTGCGTATTTAACTTTTGGTTTTGTACACCAGCGTTAAACAACTCAAAATACAACATTTTTGGTTATGGAAAATATATTTCACAGCGGTTTAGATTATACAATGATTCTCTACACTGTACTTGCTTGTTTTGTCACATAAACTGAAATTAGGTGAACTATTAGAATTTTAGCAGCCAGGAAATGGCGAGTGATTTCTGAATAGTGCATATTCTAAATACGTTAAAACATGACGTCGCCAATCCCCGTTTCATACCCATTGCGCTTGCGCGCGTCCAAGGCTACCAGGAAGCAAACCCGAAGCAGTTTGACTGTCTGCAATGTGTAGACAGAAAGCTGTAGAAAATGTACGATTTCTATTAGCTAAGTACAAACTCTTGCTTTTGGTTGAATTTTAACAGCAGGATTTCGTAGCCTACTCTTCATAGAGAAACTTTAGTTTTTGTGGACATTTTCGAGGTGGCAGTGCTCGACAGTGCTGTGTGCGTTGTTTACATTCTTGAGACCCCACCAAACAATCAAGCAGCTGGATGAAGCTAGCTAACTAACTAACTAATGTATCTAGTTAATTGCTATTTGCTATTGTGGTGACAGTTTATGTGAACAATCAAAATACAGCTTGATAAATGTATGACTTGTATGTATGACTAGGCGTTTGATGACTTGCCCATGCACCTGCATTAGCTTGTATAGCCCTGCCTGCATTTAACAGATTGTCCTAAAGTACAGTAAGCCTATTGCCATTACATATTGCCATTGCATTTGGCTATAGGCAACATGCCATGCACACATTAGTCTTCATATACAACTTGTCCTATAACAGGGTGTTTTAATGAAAATATAGCATGACCTCTATTCATAATTTAAAATAGCCACAATGTGACCTTTTGTTCATTTGTTTGTTTTGGTAAACACTGCACATTACTTTAGCAACCATTTCAGCTAATATAATAATAACTGCAGTTGAACTGTGTAACTGTACTCTGGAAGAAAACCCTCGGTGTGTGTCTTGTGTTTGGCCCTGTCTGGCTCTCACATGCTTCTATTCAGCAAGACAAACAGGAAGATTCCGCAAAGAGGTGATAACTGTGGATACTTTAAGGACAACACTAGTTACTGTACATAGCCTAGGTCATGTCCTGTGGCTTTTAGAGAGGAGCAGAATAGCTAGACCTGTTTGGGATGTTGTGTTAGTAGAGGGAGAGTGGAAGGAGTTTTAATGTGGCCACTATCTAGGCCTAAATGTACTGCTGTAGTCAACTGTATAGAGAGTGATGTGAAACTAGCAGGGTTAGAGTGGGGTGGGTTAGGCTGTGAACAGTTTCTCTCAGCACTGGGCTGTGTGCTGCGGACACTGAAGGCTTATCTTACTGCTGTTGTCTTTGTTTTCTCTGCTCTTACTGCTTTTTTCTTATTTTCCCACCTCTGCGTGCTCTGCCTACATGTCGGCTCTTGGCCTGCACTCATATACCAGCTCACAGTGGTTTTGTTGTGTGTGTTTCAGTGAGCCAGGAGCCCTGCGTGTGTGTGAGCCCACACCATGGCGTCCTGCCGGCTGTGCTCCAGACTGTGTCCCAGGCTGTGCTCCCGCTCCTCAGCGTACACTCTGGCCCTGGGCTTGGGCTTCGTCACCCTGGGCACCTCTCGCATCCTGCTGCTCAAGTTCTCTGCCAACACACGTTAGTACTACATTATCATTCATGGACTTCAGTTTAAATCAATGGTTTTATGTAACTGTTTCTTCTCTTCTTTGACCTATAGAGAACAAGTATGACTTCCTCCCTGCGTCTGTCAACCTGCTGGCAGAGGGGCTCAAGCTGCTCTTCTGTCTTGGCATGTCTCTCAGAGTCATGGTCAGAGGTAAGAGATGGGCACTGAGGGAGAGGACGCCATCTTGTCCAATGTCATAATTCAGAATGTTTAGAGTTGTTGTTGTCGAGCAAGAATGTACCTGAGAGAGGGAGATTAAAGTGTATGTATTCCAGAGGGTCGTTCATGTCGAGAGCTGGGCTGCTCCTCGGGCTCTGCCTTCCTGAGTTTCATGAAGTGGTCCGTCCCCGCCTTCCTTTACTTTCTGGATAACCTCATCATTTTCTACGTCATGACCTACCTACAGCCTGTGAGTTTAATAATAACACACTGCAGTGTTTTAAATGCTAATGTTAAAGTCTCAGTTGTCTCTGATTCCTTTCCCCCACAGGCCATGGCTGTGTTGTTCTCTAATTTTGTCATCCTGACCACAGCTATCCTGTTCAGAGTTGTGCTGAAGTAAGTCACAGTTTTGTTCTGGACATAGTGTTCTCTACTGGACCTATATGTTTGTTTACATAGCTGATAGTGGCACTCGAGGTAAAAGTTTCAGTAACTACTGATCTAGGATCAGCTTACCCTGACACAACCCTAACCAATGTAGCTGTTTTTATCTCAATATCAAATCATTTCTGGGTAAGAATTAAGTACCTTACTGTAATAAACAAAAATAGCTTCTTAGCAAGGAGCAATTTAACTAGGACTGTCTGGGAGTGGTGAGGGGAAACCTAGCTGTTATTGGCAGAGAGGTTTGGTACTCTTTCTTATTGGTCTATTAACTAATTTACTACTTGGTGATGTCACTAGACAGTTCAAAACTACATCCCACCACAACTGGCTGAAATTTCAGGCGCTTTTCAAACAGATCTTAGTGGTGCTCCCGAGTGGTGCAGCGGTCTAAGGCACTGCATCTCAGCGCTAAAGGCATCACTACAGACCCTGGTTCGATTCCAGGCTGTATCACAACTGGCCGTGATTGGGAGTCCCATAGGGCGGCGCACAATTGTCCCAGCATCGTCCGGGTTAAGGTTTGGACGTGGTAGGCCGTCATTGTAAATAAGAATTTGTTCTTAACTGACTTGCCTAGTTAAATAAAAAAATTACACTTAAAGGGCATTATCGTCATTTTCACAATTTCACAGTATTACTCCCAACAGGGAAATCATGTTTTTGACTGCACTGGTCCTTTTTAAAGCTGGAATCCGTACTTTGTGAAACTGGCACGACCGTTTGCGATATTACAACAACAAAAGTTATTTCAAACAACAGTTTTTTTTTACCACAATACTGAATGCACCTCTCTTCCGTTTTATTAACAAAAACAATAACAGCTTTAACCATTATTGAGGAAAAATCGTAATCTGATTTCAGATCAGCATTTAGGGTCAGCCTATGTTGAAGGACTCATCTCTGACCGCTGCTATTCCCCTCCTCGCCCCTAGGAGACGCCTGTCCTGGGTGCAGTGGGCCTCCCTGGTCATCCTTTTCCTGTCCATTGTCTCCTTGACGACGGGGTCGGGAGGCAGCCAACGGGCCATAGCGATGCCGGGCCTCCACCCCAGCCCCCTCTCCCCACCCACCAACAGCTGCCTGCTCTACACACAGCTAGAGGAGCAACGAAGGAACGAAAGGTTGTCAGAGCGATGGATGGGAGGGAAGGAGGAAGGGAGGCAGTCAATGTGGAATTCAGCACTCCTCTGTACAGTGTCTGTATTAGGACATCTTCACACATCCTGCATGACACCACAAGTCTCCTTTCCCTGTCAATAAGTCAGTCTAAGTAAGTGTTCCTGCTGTCTCCCCTCCCTCCCTCGCTCCCAGTAACTCCAGCACATGGAGCTCAGTGCTGCCGGGACAGGCTGAGGCGTGGCGGGGGAGGCTGATGGGGACTCTGCGCTCTCTGGGCATGGGTCACATCCTCCTGGTGCTCCAGTGTTTTATCTCCTCCATGGCCAACATCTACAACGAGAAGATCCTCAAGGAGGGAGACCAGCTCCAAGAGAGCATCTTCATCCAGAACAGCAAACTGTAAGAACTCATGTGAATGTTGGCACACACATGTATGAATGCAAACATATGACACACACGCACATATTCACACAGCTTTCAAACATCCCAATAACCACCAAACTACACACAAACACCCACACCCCATCTGTCTAAAAATCTGTGTATGTGGTTGCAGGTACATGTTTGGCATGCTGTTCAACGGTCTGACTCTGGGTCTAGGGGGCGAGGCGAGGGGTCTAACCGTCCACTGTGGCCTCCTCTACGGTCACAACGTCTACTCACTGGGACTGGTGCTGGTCACTGGTAGGACACACGTACACACTGGTGCTACTGTTGATGAATTAACCTCATACAATGTAAAGGACTGGTTCATTCATTAGCATGAATAGGTACAGTATGTACTGTGTATATGGTATATGCATGATTATTGATACACTATTCATTACTAATATATTGATCCATTATTCCTGACAGCGAGGGTCTGTCGGTTGCATTCATCCTGAGGCTGATTATTAGGAATGCATTATTATTGATACATCATAATCAATATATTCATTATTATTAAGACATTACGAAATGTATCAGTAGCTTCCCTGGGCCTGTCAGTGGCGTTCATCCTGAGGTTGATTATTATAAATGCATTATTATTGATCCATCATTATCAGTATGTACATTATTAATATATCAAATGTTTTATCCCAAGCTGCCCTGGGCCTGTCGGTGGCGTTTATCTTGAAGTTCAGAGACAACATGTTCCACGTGCTGACCGGCCAGATCACTACAGTCCTGGTCACGGCCCTGTCCCTCTTCCTCTTTGACTTCCACCCCTCGCTGGACTTCTTCCTGCAGGCGCCCGTGGTGCTGCTCGCCATCTTTGTCTACAACGCCAGCCGGCCCAAAGACCCTGAGTACGTCCTGCAGCGCGAGAAGCTGCGCGTCATTAACGGAGAGGTGCTGCAGAGGTCACGAGGGGTGAGGACATGCTTGAATGTATACAGTGCAGTCGGAAAGTATTCAGACCCCTGACTTTTTCCACAGTTTGTTACATTACAGCCTTATTCAAAATTGATTCAATCGTTTTTTTCCCCCTCATCAATCTACACACTACCCCATAATGACAATGCAAAAACAGGTTTTTAGATATATTTGAAATGTATTAAAAATAAAAAACACTGATACGACATTTACATAAGTATTCAGACCATTTAATCAGTACTTTGTTGAAGCACCTTTGGCAGAAATTACAGCCTCTAGTCTTCTTGGGTATGACGCTACAAGCTTGGCACAGCTGTATTTGGAGAGTTTCTCCCATTCTTCTCTGCAGATCCTCTCAATCTCTGTCAGGTTGGATGGGGAGTGTCTCTGCACAGCTATTTTCAGGTCTCTCCAGAGATATTTAATCGGGTTCAAGTCCGGGCTCTGGCTGGGCCACTCAAGGATATTCAGAGACTTGTCCCGAAGCCACTCCTGCGTTGTCTTGGCTGTGTGCTTAGGGTCGTTGTCCTGTTGGAAGGTGATCCTTCACCCCAGTCTGAGGTCCTGAGCACTCTGGATCACGTTTTCATCAAGGATCTCTCTGTACTTTGCTCCGTTCATCTTTCCCTCGATCCTGACTAGTCTCCCAGTCCCTGCCGCTGAAAAACATCCCCACAGCATGATGCTGCCACCACCATGCTTCACCGCAGGGATGGTGCCAGGTTTCCTCCAGACGTGACGCTTGGCGTTCAGTTCAATCTTGGTTTCATCAGACCAGAGAATCTTGTTTCTCATGGTTTGAGAGTCCTTTAGGTGCCTTTTGGCAAACTCCAAGCGGGCTGTCATGTGCCTTTTACTGAGGATTCGCTTCCGTCTGGCCACTCTACCATAAAGGCCTGATTGGTGGAGTGCTGCAGAGATGGTTGTCTTTCTGGAATGTTCTTCCATCTCCACAGAAGAACTCTGGAGCTCTGTCAGTAACCATCGGGTTCTTGGTCACCTCCCTGACCAAGGCCCTTCTCCCCCAATTGCTCAGTTTGGCCAGGCAGCCAGCTCTAGGAAGAGTCTTGGTGGTTCCAAACTTCTTCCATTTAAGAATGATGGAGGCCACTGTATTCTTGGGGACCTTCAATGCTGCAGACATTTTTTTGGTACCCTTCCCCAGATCTGTGCCTCGACACAATCCTGTCTCGAAGCTCTACAGACAATTCCTTCGACCTCATGACTTGGTTTTTGCTCTGACATGCACTGTCAACTGTAGGACCTTATATAGAAAGGTGTGTGCCTTTCCAAATCATGTCCAATCAATTGAATTTACCATAGGTGGACTCCAAGTTGTAGAAACATCTCAAGGATGATCAATGGAAACGGGATGCACTTGGGTTCAATCTTGAGGGTCTAAATACTATAGGAATTTCAAAAAACTTGTTTTTGTATTATGTGTAGATTGATAAGGAAAATGTTTTATTTAATCCATTTTAGAATAAGGCTGTAACCTAATCAAAATGTGGAAAAAGTCAAGGGGTCTGAATACTTTCCTAAGGCACTCATTCAAGGGTTTTTCTTTATTTGGACTGTTTTCTATATTGTAGAATAATAGTGAAGACATCAAAACTATGAAATAACACATATGGATCATGTAGTAAACAAAAAAGTGTTAAATAAATCAAAATATATTTTATATTTGAGATTCTTCAAATAAGCACCCTTTGCCTTTATGACATCTTTGCACACTCTTGGCATTCTCTCAACCAGCTTCACCTGGAATGCTTTTCCAACAGTCTTGAAGGAGTTCCCACATGCTGAGCACTTGTTAGCTGCTTTTCCTTCACTCTGCGGTCCGACTCATCCCAAACCATCTCAATTTGGTTGAGGTCGGGGAATTGTGGAGGCCAGTTCATCTGATGCAGCACTCCATTACTCTCCTTCTTGGTAAAATTGCCCTTACCCAGCCTGGAGGTGTGTTGGGTCATTGTCCTGTTGAAAAACAAATGACAGGCCCACTAAGCGCAAATCAGATGGGAAGGCGTATCGCTCTAGAATGCTGTCGTAGCCATGCTGGTTAAGTGTGCCTTGAATTCTAAATAAATCACAGACAGTGTCACCAGCAAAGCACCCCCACACCATAACACCTCCTCCATGCTTTACAGTGGGAAATACACATGCGGAGATAATCCGTTCACCCACAACGCGTCTCACAAAGATACGGCAGTTGGACAAATTTCCACCGGTCTAATGTTTATTGCTCGTGTTTCTTGGCACAGGCAAGTCTCTTCTTCTTATTGGTGTCCTTTTAGTAGTGGTTTCCTTGCAGCAATTAGACCATTAAGGTCTGATTCACACAGTCTACTCTGAACAGTTGATGTTGAGATGTGTTTGATACTTGAGCTCTGTGAAGCATTTATTTGGGTTGCAATTTCTGAGGCTGGTAACTCTAATGAACTCATCCTCTGCAGCAGAGGTAACAAAGGGACTTCCTTTCCTGTGGCGGTCCTCATGAGAGCCAGTTTCAACATAGAGCTTGATGGTTTTTGCGACTGCACTTGAAGAAACTTTCAAAGTTCTTGAAATATTCCGTATTGACTGACCTTCATGTCTTAAAGTAATGATGGACTGTCGTTTCTCTTTGATTATTTGAGCTGTTCTTGCCATAATATGGACTTGGACTTGGTCAAATAGGGCTATCTTCTGTATACCCCCCTACCTTGTCACAACACAACTGATATGCTCAAGCGCATTAAGATGGAAAGAAATTCCACAAAGGCACACCTGTTCATTGAAATGCATTTCAGGTGACTACCTCATGAACCTGTTTGAGAGAACGCCAAGTGTGTGCAAAGCTGTCATCAAGGCAAAGGATGGCTACTTTGAAGAATCTCAAATATAAAATATATTTTGTTTAACACTTTTGTTGTTACTACATGATTCCACATGTGTTCTTTCATAGTTTTGATGTCTTCACTATTATTCTACAATGTAGAAAATAGTAAAAATAAAGAAAAACCCTTGAATGAGTAGGTGCTCTAAAACTTTTGACCAGTAGTGTGTGTGTGTACACACACACACACACACACACACACACACACACACACACACACACACACACACACACACACACACACACACACACACACACACACACACACACACACACACAGAGAGAGAGAGAAACCCAAACATAAACACAACCCACTCTCACACATATACAGTGTGACACAGGCAAACACACATGCACACTGAGGGCAACCGTGATTCTCATTTGTGTGTAATAATGATTTAGATTGTGGGGAAACCAATGTGATTCTGTGTAATGAACAGAGTTTAGATTCCCACCACAGCCTTAGCCCTGGGTAACTGCATTACAGTAGGTACATAGATGTATTCAATTAGGTTGGTTAGAGTATGATGATCAGTAGGAGGTTGTCTATCTATGGAGGCTCTGTGTGGAAATTGCCTGTAGACATAAATCTAGGATCAGCAAACCTTCCTCAAATCCTTAGTGTACCAAAAAACAGTTTGTGGCCGTCCTATCGCCTCTGGCCGTTCATTTCCTGTCGATTCTAATAAGGATGGGCACAGTTAATCGAATATCAGGATATCTGAACATACGTTAGCATTCGATTACTTGAGTAAGTGTTCATTTACATGTTTTATTTATTGTAGCCCTATTTCAACATTGAAAAGGCTTTGTTATAAATTAAATTATCCTTGTTACCTACAAGGATATACCATGACATTTTAAATACTTAAAAAAATAAACTTTTGAATATTGTTTTTATAACTGTGCGTTGCCACTTTTCGCCACTTCAAATAGCAATTACTGGCGAGCCCCTAACAGTTTCCAGAAGACCTGACACAGATCGATGCAAAACACTCACCAGAACCTTTTTGTAAGACAATCAGTTCTATCGTCTCTTTTACTGTTGCTTTTAACCCAAAACTACGGAGTAAAACAGCCTTCTGTTGTTTTACCTCTGCATTTGCGTCATACTAATTGATCAAGGGAGTCATTATAATTATCTGTATATTCCCAAAAATATCCTGATATTATTTGAATAGTGAAATAATGTAAAATGCCCTTCCCTAGATTCTACATGGTTTTTAATCGCCGTTGTTCATCGACATCCAGCAGGTAAACGCTAACACACCACATCCACCCACTGCTTTCAGACGTTCGTCTTTCTGGTGTTATTCCTCTCTAATCTCCACCATGCTTCCTTTGTGTTTGTGTAGGATGGGGAGGAGCTGGAGAGGCTGACCAAGCCAAACACAGACAGTGAATCAGAGGAGGAGTCTGTCTAGCCTCCCATTATGACCTCACAATGGCTCAACCCTGTGATGTCATCAGAATGCCTGGCTCTGTGACATCACAATGGACAAACTGTCAGTCCTGAATTATGACTTTGCTATAACCTGGCCTGTGACATCATCAGCCTGTGACATCAGAATGGACATGCTGTGTATTATGACATCAGAGCGGCTTGGCCTGTGGTTTTGTTGGCCTACTGTGATTGTCATAATTTATTGTACATCATAGATGCGGTAAAGAGGTCAATGGAACTCGACACAAACATGGAAATGCCACGGAAACGCATGGGGAAAAGATCCTGAGTCTCTTCATTGCCCCCCAGCAAAATGATCCTACATTTAGGCTATTGTTTATATGTGTATTCCACACTACTGTATGTTGAGTATAATGAGTGTATGGATGTCAACCCCAATACATGTTCATGTAATCACCAATCAACTGCATTGCAGTTAAAAGCGACTTTGACTACCATGACCGATTTCTAAATGCTAGCTATGCTACCAGCTTATACGAACAAGAGTTAGCATTTAGCAGTCACTTCTTCTAAACCCGAAAATAAACAACTTTTAAATGTTATTCTGTGAAAACTGGCAAATATATCATAATCTAATTTTAGTAACCACATTGTGGGCCTGTTCACAAATATTCACTTTGTTAGATCAGACTTGTTGAATGTGCGCCAATCCGGCGTCCTTCTTCTGTCCCCTAAGGTCTGCGTTCCATTGACCTCTCTACCGCATCTTTTCAGAAATGTGCTTGTTTGCGTATGAAATATGCTATACAAATAATATTGTAATGGAAGAAATGCTAAATATACAATTTTGTATATGTTGTTGTAGTTAAAATAATGCTATTGCTGTTATTGACACAGTGGCAAGGGTTACAGCTGTCAGATGTTGAGAAGTTGATATCTGCCGGTTATGATCTTATTTTGTCTCTGTTTTTCAAAACCAGTTTTTATTATACATTTGTTTGCATTATGTTGGTGGCTATTAAGAAATCTACTCAAGGCTGTTGGATGTTTGGGAGCTAAACTCGTTTTTCTAATCAGTTTGTCTTACCATTATTAAGTACTCACAAAGACCATACAGTACTAGCACACGGACCATGTGATTTGTTCTGGTCTCAGTCCATGTTACGTTCAGAAAACCCAATCTGACGGTAAAACATGTAAGATTGTGTTTGACATTACACACTGAAAAGTAATTGGCTTCTCTAGTGGTTTACATGTGTTCAACGGTGTTACTCCTCTCCTGTCCATGCTTATTGTGCCATATAATTTACACTTCTATCATGTATTCAAAAAAGCTTCTTGTGAAGTTATGTTTATGAAATCAGTAAAATGATATTATGCTGTATGCATTTAAGGCAATTTACACCTGGTTCTTTATATTACTATTCATGACACAGTGCATAATTACAATTTCTCACAGTCAACAGATTACCAAATGAACATTAAAAACTTCTGCCAAAAATACCATTATTTTGTCTAGCTATTTTTCCATTCTGTTGATCTGTGTTGTAATGTTCGAATTGAACCACCAGGGGGTGGTGTAGTATAATAAATGGTTACTGTGTGCGTAAAGAACCTCTGACTAGACATTTATACAAATTACTGACATGTGTATTAACTCAGAGAAACTGTTGATTGTAAACAAAGTTTTATTTGTCATAAAGCACAACGGAGTATAAATAAGAACAATGTGTAGCAACAGGAAACTTAAACGAGTTGAAAATTCATCTTAGAAACACAGTTATAGATCTGATATTGATAGCCTCAAATAAAAAATCCAATAAATACAAAGGTTTTGACTTATCTTTACGCTTGTATCTACAATAAGGTGAAAATTAACATTTGGTCAGGAATGGAATTGAAGTAGACATAGAAAATGTAAAATGTTGATAAGTTTTTCGATTGTAATTCTTAATACACAAGAACAAGACTGATATAAAGAAAGATTGAGATTGATGACATCGCTATCCAATCCTTTATTTCCTTCTAGTTCAAAACCAGGAAGTACAGAGCTAACCCCTTACCCTTTAACCCTGTGCATAAACTTCCTGAAAACACAATCCACTAATAAGGAGGCGAGACAAAGTTTATACTCATGCCCCTCACACACACACATGCCCAATTTTAATTAAATCTCTTTCCCCTAGCCCTAGATACTTACTGCTAACTTGTAGACCAGATTCAAGCGACATGGTGAAAATCCCATCTAGACTACCAGAGGGCTTGCTTACACCTATCTGATCCATTCAAATCTACAAAGGGCCATCAAGAAGCATCTATGAGATTAGGCAACATACTCCTTAGTGACCATATCATTGCTGATTGACTATTGACACCCTCTCCCCGACCCCTTTAGTAACCGTATCCCTGGTGATAAGCGTCCTGGTAACCGTCGTAGCCATTGTGATGGTACCCGTAGCCCCCATACTCGTCTTCGGGGCAGCGCATGCCCAGTGACTGCTGGATGGCCATCTCCTGCCTGCGGAGCTGCATGGAGTCCACCAGGTCGTAGATGTTGGCCATGGACCACATGGGGCTCGGGTACCACGACTTGACGTTGCCGTCCTTTCCCACCAGCAGCATGGAGAAGTACTCTGGGCTGATCTGGAAGTAGTTGCGAATGTCTTTGACCAAGGCGGCCGAGAGGCCCTCACGTTCCACCGTGGCGCTGCCTGGAAGGTGGAGAGAGCGATGGAGAGAGTCAGTCAATAGGCTTTGGTATGTTTGATATCTTTGACTAAAGAGGCATTCTCGCTCCATGGCCAAGCTGCCTCTCTAGAGTTAGAAAAGATTAGTTTGTGTTAATACTGCTATGGAAGAATTGAATTTCATATTATCCATTTAATGCGAAAGTGTGTGTGGATTCATTTCGTTGTCTTTTAAAGGTTCCGCTAAATTCAGCACCTCTGCCCCATCATCTTCCCCTGCAAAACTACCACTTCACTCAAGGAAAGCATTGATGGTAATTCCGAGTCTATTCAGTGAGCCGGATCATTTGGCTCCGTTTAGCTAAAAGAGACCTTTATTTAGCTCGCAAACAGTTCTTTGTTCAGTGGTGCTTAAAAATACCAAATCCATTATGTAAAGCCTAGAATGTTGCCTGCAATTATGTCACATCATGATATGCTAGTACAATTTTTACCTGACCATTTTTACCTGACCAAAAAAAATGAAGAAATAAAATGGAATGCACTGCAAAAATATGTATGGACCAGAATGAGGCTCTCTCCTCACTACCAATATTTACTGCAGTGAAGAATTACAATCTTCAGAGAATGTTTTTACAACGTATCTGCAGATAATCATTATCGGGTACTCAACAATCAGTAGTAACAGTATGTAAATGAGGGAGCCAATTGAATGGCTCTCGCAGATGCAATTCGGTTCCCGACATTCACCAAAAAGATCAGTTCAATAAGAGCTGTTCGTTCACGAACGACCCATCACTAAAGGAAAAGTCCATAAAGAGCTGTTCGTTCACGAACGACTCATCACTAAAGGAAAAGTCCATAAAGAGCTGTTCGTTCACGAACGACCCATCACTAAAGGAAAAGTCCATAAAGAGCTGTTCGTTCACGAACGACCCATCACTAAAGGAAAAGTCCATAAAGAGCTGTTCGTTCGCGAACGACCCATCACTAAAGGAAAAGTCCATAAAGAGCTGTTCGTTCACGAACGACCCATCACTAAAGGAAAAGTCCATAAAGAGCACATAAGAATACTATTTGGCAGGCTAGAGAAATTAAAGGGAGGGTTTACATATTTCCTCCCTAACACTCCGGCCACAGGAGCTGTCTGCGTGCTTGTGCAGCAGTGAGGGGTGTATGGATACAGGGCCGTGTGTGTGGTGTAGGCAGCAGCATCAGCAAGTTTTTTAGGTTGGGTCCCCTACCAGAGAGGAGACATCAAACAGGTAGCATGGAGAGAATACAGAAGAAGCAGCTGGGCTATAGGGACTTGGACTGGGGGAGACAGCAGGAGTTAGGGCTGAGGCTGGCCTACCTGCCTGCTGTGTCATTAAAACAACATCAGAAATTCAACATCATGGCTGTATGAACTGATTAAACTAAACATAACACATACAGCCCCATTGACCTACCACTTGCCCTTTTTTGTTTAATATTCATACAGCCATTTCCCGTATGCAGTATAATACAGTTGAAGTCGGAAGTTTACATACACTTAGGTTGGAGTCATTAAAACTAGTTTTTCAACCACTCCACAAATTTCTTGTTAACAAACTATAGTTTTGGCAAGTCGATTAGGACATCTACTTTGTGCATGACACAAGTAATTTTTCCAACAATTGTTTACAGACAGATTATTTCACTGTATCACACTTCCAGTGGGTCAGAAGTGTACATACACTAAGTTGACTGTGCCTATAAACAGCTTGGAAAATTCCAGAAAATTATGTGATGGCTTTAGAAGCTTCTGATAGGCTAATTGACATCATTTGGGTCAATTAGAGGTGTACCTGTGGATGTATTACAAGGCCTACCTTCAAACTCAGTGCATCTTTGCTTGACATCATGGGAAAATCAAAAGAAATCAGCCAAGACCTCAGAATTCTTTTTTAGTGTATGTAAACTTCTGACCCACTGGGAATGTGATGAAAGAAATAAAAGCTGAAATAAATCATTATCTCTACTATCTCTCCTGACATTTCACATTCTTAAAATAAAGTGGTGATCCTAACTGACCTAAGACAGGGATTTTTTACTCGGATTAAATGTCAGGAATTGTGAAAAACTGAGTTTAAATGTATTTGGCTAAGGTGTAATTTGAATTTGTAAGTCGCTCTGGATAAGAGCGTCTGCTAAATGACTTAAATGTAAATGTGTATGTAAAGTTCTGACTTCAACTGTACATATAGGTGGTGTGGAGACAACAGGGTTCTTACCGTTGATTGGATAGAGCTCTAGGACTCCTCCCTGGTCCACTGCCTCCATGCCAACCAGCTTCAGGATGGAGATGTGTCTCAGGCCTGGGTCACCATGGAAACCACCACCACATCGATGAACACACAGCAGATAGGACATAATAGCACATTAGAACAACAAAATAATATTTGCATTGCCCACCCCCTCTTTTACGCCGCTGCTACTCTCTGTTATTATCTATGCTCAGTCACTTTAAAAACTCTACCTACATGTACATATTACCTCAATTACCTCAACTAACCGGTGCCCCCGCACATTGACTCTGTACCGGTACCCCCTGTATATAGTCTCGCTATTGTTATTTTACTGCTGCTCTTTAATTACTTGTTCCTTTTATTATTTATTCTTATTCATATTTTTTAAACTGCATTATTGGTTAGGGGCTTGTAAGTAAGCATTTTACTGTAAGGTCTACACCTGTTGTATTCGGGCACATGTGACTAATACAATTTGATTTGATTAGTTTAGAAAAATTTATGTTATTTATCTTTGTGTAGCCTAAAATTAATCAACCAATCAATATACATGCAAAAACACAGATATTGAAACAAACAATTCTGAAAATCAACCTGCAATAGAGCATGAGGGAAATATGATAATGATGAGCATGGTTTTGAGTGTTTTACTCTACACAGAGTATTGACACACTCACAATCAGCTCTGGTTATTAACACCAATACTGAAGTTCTCGTGCACCACTGATTGTTCGTTTTTTTATTTTCATGTGGTGAATTTTCAATCCTCTTAGAACAAAACTCCAAACTGGTAACGCAGCCAGTCTTACATTCAGAACCTTTCATTGTGCGTTCATTGTGTTTGCAGGCATGTTTCCCCACACACCGAAAATATAATGAGTACATTGGTTGAATCACCAAAACACAACATAATGACATCTTCTCAACTTAGTTATTTTAACAACCAGTTTATCCAGTAGCAACACATTTAAGACCCATGTTTCAATGTTTCAAAATGTCCCTTGGAATGTAGTATGCTACAGAACATTAAATGACAGTACATTACACTGTTTTCACATTAGGCAATACACTTGCACTACCCATACAATTTTACTCAACATCAAATTTCCATAATTTCTATCTCATGTGTGATCAAAGGTGTGATCATTGAATACATCTTTCAAAATGTAATCAAATTAAAGAAATGAAAAAAACAATATTTAGCAGGCATTAGTTTGTATCAAGCCTGTCTTGAACATTTGGCCATAGGTTGTCATCGAAATCGCAGTAAATATCATTGTTGGTTAAGGGCTTGTAAGTAAGTCCTTACAGCCCTTACACTACAGCCCCTTATAAGGGCTTGTAAGTAAGAATTTCACGGTAAGGTTTACACTTGTTGTATTCGGCGCATGTGACAAATAAAGTTCGATTTGATTTGTTCATGCATCCCGGAAAACCCTTTTTGCATGGTTATTCCTAGCCTGACATACAGTACCAGTCAAAAGTTTGGACACACCTACTCATTCAAGGTTTTTTTTATTTTTAATTTGTACTATTTTCTACATTGTAGAATAATAGTGAAGACATCAAAATTATGAAATAACACATATGGAACCATTTAGTAACCAAAAAAGTGTTAAACAAATCTAAATATATTTCATATTTAAGAT
Source organism: Salvelinus alpinus (assembly GCF_045679555.1). Lineage (NCBI taxonomy): Eukaryota > Metazoa > Chordata > Actinopteri > Salmoniformes > Salmonidae > Salvelinus > Salvelinus alpinus. Next base: position 22,658,390 of record NC_092099.1, on the reverse strand, counting down.
TCTTCAAAGTAGCCACCCTTTGCCTTGTTGACAGCTTTTCATAGTTTTGATGAAAGCCCCCCCCCCCCTAAAATCCTATCTGACTGTATGGCCTTCCTCTTGCTCTTTTTGTTAGTATGATCTTTTACCAGATCTAATGTGCTATATTCTCCCTCGTCAATTGTGTTGGTGCGTGTCTCTGTCCCTGAATGCGTATGCACATGTCTGCGAGAAACAATTATAATGGTCCTCCTCAATCTCAGTGACTGCCAACACTTATATTATGACTACTAAAGTATATGTGTTTACCTATCAATCTAAAATTCAACAAATGGATAGAGAGCCTAATGTTCTTCTGTATGAGATCAGGTCTGACTGGAGGCTGTTGTAAATCTAATATGATTTACACATACTTTGAACCACAGGGAGCAGTGTGTATGTGTGTGAGTGTGTGTGTGTGTAACAACCCCTAGGCACTAGACTAGTCACTTCCTGTAGATGGGATAAATATTGTTTAAGGAATATGATAATAACTCAACAATTCCTTCTTATACTCACCCAGGTTGCAGGCTTGGCTGGTCAGGGCATAGAGTTGCTGCTGATAGGCCCATTCCTCATCGTTGGGGGCGGAGATTACAAACAGGCGACGCCTCCAACGGAACCTGAGAACCCAAAGACGGAACTAGGATGAAAGATGTAGATTAAACAGTCATGTCATCAACCAAGTCATTTTCTGTCCAAACTCCAGACCCTTTGGCTCACTGTCAGACTGGAATTTAGTCTCTATTGCAACAAACCACAGTCAATCTGTTGAAGACAGAAATATAGGACCATAGTCAATCAATCCAAGACAATGGTGTTAACGTAGAGTACTAGAAGTACAGGCTCGTGCATACTGTCCGCCATCAGAGCCAAGTTTAGCTCATAAAGAACTGTTGAATTTGTGGTGCAGGTGATTTAGTGTGAATATTCATGTTGACTACAAATTCTGACCACAGCCTCCTCAACGAGACCCCTGCCTAGCTTGAGACAATATTCTCACTGGCTATGAGCTAATGACTGTTTAAAATTCCAGACGCTGCCACAGCCATCAGCAAGACTAACGTGCACACACACTACCTGGAGAGGAAGTTCTCCAGTGATCTGGGTTTGTCCTCCTTCTTGCAGACAACTCCGTCTCTCTTCTGCTGTTCCATCTCTCTGATGCGAGAGGAGAAGGTGTCGATGTAATCAAACACAGCCTTCATGGCGATCGGGACCTCGTAGGATTGCTGTTAGAGGGACAAACACACATCAAGACAGAAAAAAGACAGTGGACCAAAAAGATAAGCATTGGAGGATTTGAGTGTACAATCCTTATTCGATTCTTTAAGTTGTCAGGAGAAAAACATAACAAATGCTATTCCTTTGTTATACCTATCCCAGTATTCCTAGAAAATTGTGTATCCTTTATGTTTTCGATGAGAATCAGATTCCCTTCACACACAGCAAATTTGTGGGTGTTAAACTATTGGAGTTGAGTTAAAAAGTGTTGTGAGTGTTATATCTGATTCTAGTGGGGTTAACACCAGTGGGATTGAAATTGACACCACCTGCGGTGAATAAATGGAATTGAAATTGACACCACCTGTGGTTAATAAATTAAGTGTTAACCAGGTGGTGTTGTTACTCGACTGTTGAGTTAATTTCCGTTAACTCTCTCAGAGTGAAAAAGACATGGGTGGGGCCTCATTATTATATTTCCCAGCATGCTTTGTTGCAGGTTGCTTTTTAGAATAGTTTTAATATCTATGTTTCTGCATGCACAATGATTGATTAATTTATCTTATACTACACAAAGATAAATAACATAAATGTTTCTAAGCAAATCCAATCTGTAAGTGGTTGGATTTATTTAACCCATTATTGAGATGGTTTAGGTAGTCTCATTGATCAACCTTTCCTACCTTGGCAGTCATTTTAACTGCAGGTTGCGGGGGATTAAAAGTTCAAATTCTTCAATATCCTATGGCTGGATTTGAATAGGAATTATGTAACACTTTGGAAGCCAGCATAATATGACTTGTTGATGTGGCCAGCAAACCAGGAGTTTCAGACAACTGTGTTAGGGTGAAACTTGAATGTTGAAGTATGGTATAGTCAAAAAAAGTCATTTATTGTGATAAATAATTACATTTTGATGATAAAATATAAATTTAGGCACTCTCTGAAAGCTACTGGACTGAAAGCATTTGAATGCAACAATCATGTCTCTGTCACTAGCAAACACAGTCATGGGTGGTACAGGTACCTCTAAAATTAACTTGAGTGGCACCCTGGAAAATAAATATGCAAATAAGGCTTTACACCCTACAGTGTTAAAAGAACAACAAAAAATGAGTTACGGTAACACCACAGGTGTTAATTGCATAACACTGAGGAAGTGTAACAGCATCTGCCCTAATAAAGTGTTAATTTAAGTCCAAATTTGCAACACCCATGGTGTTAGGGACCCAACACTCTTGGGGTCTTAGTTCATCAACACTTTGAAAAGTGTTAGTCATATACACACTAAGAAAGTGTTACATTTAACACTGTGGGTGTTCAAATTCTGATCTCAAATTTGCTCAGTTCAGAATGTGATATTCCCCAATGCAGCATTACACACTCACAGAAGCACAGGCACACAAACTTTCTAATGGATCAGGTGAGGGTCTGCTGCCATGGATACAGTCTCCCTCACTGTTTTTCGCATTCCCTGTCACTCCCCTCTCTCTCTCTCCCTCTCTCTTACCCACACCATGTGCCCTGTAATGTTAATAGAATTTCCTGTCTGTACTGACAGCATTAGAGGGTTGCTTGCACACTGGCGTCTTTGTTTAATCCGCCTGAAAACAACCTGGTGGTTTACACACACACACACACACACACACACACACACACACACACACACACACACACACACACACACACACACACACACACACACACACACACACACACACACACACACACACACACACACACACACACACACACACACACACACACACACACAAACACAAACACAGCTGTTGGGAGAACGTCATGATGTGTGAATTAAACCAGTGTTTAATCACGGCAGGATGTTTACAGTATGGAGAAGGCAGGTCAGCCAACATGAGTCTATGTCTAATTGGCCAAACAGAGAGGTTAGGTGTATGTGCTCCATTTAGCTCACTTGGCAAGATGGTTGGGTCGAGTAGTAGACTTTAGTTCTAAACGGAATGGTCCAAAAAGTGCGGACTCCGACAATGCGGTGTGCCAGATTGCAAAATAATGCACGCCTAGTAAGACACCTAGAAAAAGAGAGAGAGAAAGAGCGAGACAAAACCCACCTTGGCTCTCATGTCAGTGTCAGTGAGAACCATGTAGAAGTCGTTAAATGTCATATAAAACTCCTTCCTGAGCTCTGTGATCAGATCCTGGTTCACCAGGTCCTCCTGACGAAGACCCGTCATAGGCTTGTCGTTCTCTGGGAGGGGAAGAGAAGGAGAAGGGAGAGAAGAGAGCGAGAGAAAATTGAGAAACAGACAACCAATTAAAATTGAGTTTAGTACAATTTAACAGACTCCTGTCCAGAGCAACTTACAATAATGAGTGCATTTTCAGATAAGGAAGCTAAAACTACTGCATAGTACAACCAGAGTCATGGGGAAACAGGGATTGGACATCCCACTTCCTACCAGAGACTGGATGGGTTGACATATGTTTCCCTCATAATATTTAGGAGAGGTGGAGTCATGGCCTTATTAGTTATTATTGGTTACACCTATCCCTGTCTCTTCAGCTCTGCAAAAATAGAGGTAGGGTAAGGAGGGGACTACTGGGGGAATCGACGGTTGATTTTGGGCGAGCGTCTGTTTGAGGTAAAATAGATCTACCACCCAAAAGGAGGGCAATGGTGTGTTTACTCTAGGCTTACTGCTTCCTCTGAGAAGACACACACACGAACGCGCACGCACACACACACTGAGGCCATCTCTATTACCAAACATTGGCAATATTCTGTATCAAACAGAGTGAGAGGGAGATGGCTGAGGAGGAAGAAGCCAATCTAGATTGTTTGTCTTATTTTTATTTCCTTCAACTCTTTGGAATGTCTCACTCCCTTTCAACATGGATATTCCTTAAAAAAAAAAATGAATGCTTGTTGAGGCAGACCAGATTGCATCTCAGACTACATTCCAGATCTCACTCTGTTTTCCTTTGTTTTGATTGGAATCCCACCCAAAAGACCACAGCTCTCTTCAACATGAGGGAATGACAGAGGCCATTTGTTGACTTACTGTATGTTTTGACTGGAAACCCATCAGTCTCCACCCCAAGGATTTTCTTTTAAACCCAATGTTTCCTGATGTGATTGAGAGGATAAGGACTCCAAATTTCTGCTTTATACTATAAACAGAACTGGTCACCTTTTGAAAGCATACAGCAATATATATGAAGATGTTTTCAATCCACAACCATCCCCCTCCTCTTTCTACAGAAAACAAATGTTGTATTCCTATGGATTACATATACAGTATCTGTAGCGCCATGGTTTCTCAGGCAAAGCGGTGATCCATCTATCTATCCTGAACAGGAATATCCTCAGGCAGGAAGTTGGCTTGATCACATGGCTTAGAGGAGCTAACACAGCTAGCACATTTGGTTCCTTGGAAGTTGTGGGAACGTATGTTTTTGGTTTCCCATTGGTACTGGGAATGAAGCCATACGTTTCCTGACTTTTTAGGATGCAGGGAGGTTCTGAGAACGTTTCACTATGGTTCCCTGAAAGTTTTCTTGAGAAGTTTTCTTAACATTCTAATGACGAAAATGATTAGTTATTTGAAGGTAATTAAATAACGTTCTGAGAACATGTTTCCATAAGACTTTTAATAACACTGCTAGCTTAATTTGGGTTAACTGTTCTGAACTCCAAGCACAGCTAGGAGACATGGAAATTCATTAACTTATGCTGAAGTACTGAAATTCCCACCTAAGAAACATGGTTCTCAGAACGTTATGTGCAATCTGGTTATCCTGCACCATTCCCAGAACATTGTGCGAAGGTTGTATGCAAAATAACTATCGGATAACCCCACTCCAAGAAACAAATGGTTCATGAACATTATGTGCTAGCTGGGACTGTAGCTACCACTTACACAGCCCACAGCTATAGCCCTTAATCACAGCACCCTGTACACAGCACCCTGTACACACACACCCTGTACACACACACCCTGTACACACACACACACACACACACACACACACACACACACACACACACACACACACACACACACACACACACACACACACACACACACACACACACACACACACACACACACACACACACACACACAAACACACACACACATACACACACACACACACACACACACACACACTGACCAATGCCTCAAAGTCTGCATTACACTCAAAGGTAAGGATGATGTCATCCAACACAGGGAACCTTTTTCCAGCTGTGAAAGGACCATTTACACACGGACACACACACACCCGCACGAACACACACACACGCTCACCCGCACGAACACACACACACATTAACCCTTGGAGCGATGCTCGGAACATAAAACTAACCACCGTCCGGTTCGTAACATGGGTGGGTGTGACATCACCTCAAAACTTTCTGGTATTCTGTCTGTGGAACATGTCGTTGTGTAGAATCAGAGAGAATAATAACATTTTATACAGTAGGGCTGTGTCCTGACATTAACACATCCTAACTATAGGCTGGAGGCAGGATTCAAATCTCCATAAAACTACAAATATTGTCGCTTGCCAAGCCCAATTTACAACGCAAATCTCATAAGACGCATTTGTAATCTTGAGCCATCTGAATAAGTAGCTTTGAAGAAAATCAACAAAAGGGAGACACTAATTCATCTTGAAGATAAGCCATGTAAGCTAACCCAAGACACATGAGTGTGTGGTGAGCTGTGTGTGTGTGTGTGAGAGAGAGGTGACCTAACTCTAGCTTACACATTAGCTGCAGAGGAAGCAGACTTTCCCCATGTCACCAATGATAAACTAGGAAGGTATTCAGCCGGGATCGCCACCCACCACACACACACACACACACACACACAGGCGGACTTACCATTAGGCAGAAGAGGCAATTGCCTCAGGTCTCACATTATCAAGGGGCCTAATGAGCTGAGCGTAAAAAAAAAAATATATATATATATATATATACAAATATTACAATAGTTTCTCTGCTTGAGGCCCCCCTCATGCTCCGCTCGAGGCATAATACATAAATATGAATAAAAATCCCCTTCAAAAGCTGTCTGTTTAATCTAGAGATATGCATGGGCTGAATCTTAATCCACTGCATCCGCCGATGTCTGCCTTCCGCATCGGTGGTGGAAGGTGGCAGAGCTACAGAGGTGTTTCTCTGTAGCTTTTTCTCATGAAAACGTCTGTAGCGATCGAACGGTTTGGCCAATAAATGATTATGCCCATTCTATGGAAAGGTGAGACTCTCACAAACACAAAGCCCCCCTTCCGATCCGTGTGGCCACATGGCGAAGCAGTCATGGCGAAGCAGTGAAAGCCTTTGTGCACCATTAACTTTCATGTCTGGGACTCAGGAGGCTTTGGCGCTGTCACCACATTGTGTCTTTGCAATGGTAGTGTCATCCTGTTCACAGTGTTATCGTGTCGAGCCTCTCTTATTGTTTGCTGCAGACTCACTCCAGACACCTGCTAGCCTTCTGTTCTATCAGAGGAGTTTAGGATAGCAGGGGTAAAATCAGGACAGGGCAGTAACAGCAATACAGGACACCTACTGTAACTTAAGGGCTCAATTGAATCCGTATCGCCGAAGTTCAGCGCTATAGCGCGTTTGAAATCTAAAGGCAATGTTCCCACGTTCGCGGAGACTGCATTTACGGTATGTCGGCTGAATCAGAAATTACCTTTACATTTCAAGTGTACTATAGCCGATACGGACTGTTCTGTCCTGTACAGGCTACGTGTAGTAACAATAATAATAATACATTACATTTATATAGAGTTTTCAAGGACCCAAAGTCACTTAAACTTTTCCTGCAATACTGTGTTAGTAGAGATGTGTACATACCCAGCTGGTAGTGATCTATCTTCATTGTGGAGTTGGTGACAGAGCCAAAGATGGTGATGATGGAGACTTTCCTGATGGCCATCTCACACACCGTCTCCAGGTACTCATCCCTCTGTTGCACATACATAGTGCTCTCCTCACTGGGGGCCGTTATGATCTGGAGACACACACACAGAAAGAGACTGGGTTAGACACACACACACACACACACTGCTGTGGAGATTGTGTTTATAATAGACAGCGGGGATGGAGAGGATGGAGACTGATTTTACTACCCTGCCCTCGGCAACACTGTTGTGCTAAGAATCTAGACAGGCTGCAAAACACTGGTACTTACCACAAGTCGTCTCCTGTTCTCAAAGTAGGTCAGGAAGGAAGCCAGGGTACCCTTAGGAGGCGGAGGCTTCTTGGTGGGTTTGTGGTACTCCTCTTTCTTGTGATTCTTCAACACCTTCTTTCCGTTCTTCTTCCCGTTGTTTTTCCCCTCCTTCCCCACCTTCGCTCCTCTCCTCTCTGCCTTGTCCCTCTTGGTGGCCTTTTCCGGTTTGCCGTTCTTTTTCTTCTTCTTCTCAGTATTGTCGTGTTTTCCCTTGCCCCTCTTGGTTGGGCTGACCTCTGTGTTGACCTCTGTCTGTGTCTCTGGGATGCTGGCGGTGGGCCGGCTTGATTCATAATTCTCCTCATACTCATTATTCAACACCTGGAGAGAAGAGAGGAGAGAAGAGAAGAGGAGAGGAGAGAAAAGTAGAGGATAGGAGAGAAGAGGACTTTATTGATCACCAAAATCAAGCCTGATGCAACAAATGCAACAGAGAACAACATACAGCAACATTCTGTCTCAACATCAATGTAATAAGTGAAATGTAATAAGTCAACTGCATACCTTCCCATTCTTCCTTTTGGTAGGTTTGCCCTTGGTGGGTTTGTGCTGGGTGGGTATCACTCCGGCCAGTTTACGGCCATTGTGGTCCTTCCCTTCCTTGTCTGTTCGGTTGTCCCCAGACGTGGTGGTTTTGGGCGGGTACCTCGCCCTGTCTCTCCCCTTGTCTCTGCGGTTATAGGGCTCAGGCGTGGTCCTAGGGGCAGGCAGCCAGTGAGGGGTGGTTTGGGCTTTTGTGGGTCTCTGGGTTCTGGTGGTAGTGGTGGTGGTCTGTCGTGTGGTCACAGGACGTTTAGTTGTGGTTGTTGTGGGCTTTGGTGTGGTTGTTGCTTTCGTTGTTGTCGTGGTGGCTTTTGTCGTGGTCGTCGTGGGTCTTGTTGTTATCGAAGTTGTCGTTGGCCTCGTTGTCGTCGACCTCGTGGCAATGGTGGTGGTTGTTGTGGGTCTCCTCATTGGCTTCCTCGCAGGCGGCTTCCTCTCTGGGATCGGGTCTACCTGTCCACCTGTTTCAACTTCCATCCCTGAGTCTCCACCCCCACCACCCACTTGGCCCTCTACTCCCGCCCCTTTACACTTCTGGACAAATCCCTTCTGTCGGATCTTCTCCAGCTTCCTCATTGGTGCCTGGTCGATGACCTCGTACATGGCCTCCAGCCTGACTGGATAGGGGTACCTCTCCTCCACTTGCAGTGTTTTCCTCAGGAGCACCATACCAAACTTACCTGGACAGGACAGGGTGACAAGTTTCATTTACTGAGTAAAGTAGACTAGCTAATATGGCTTTGGCCACAAGCAACATGCCGAAACGAGAAAAACTCAGCAAGCATGCTGTAAGCATCCCAAACTTACCTGTAAAGACTCAGATTTATGTTATTAATTTTCACTGCTTGTCAGCATAAAACATGCAGTAAACATACAAATAGCCAGCATCACACCAAGCACCCCCATAACCCCCACTCCTAACACCAAGCACCCCCATAACCCCCACTCCTAACACCAAGCACCCCCATAACCCCCACTCCTAACACCAAGCACCCCCATAACCCCCACTCCTAACACCAAGCACCCCCATAACCCCCACTCCTAACACCAAGCACCCCCATAACCCCCACTCCTAACACCAAGCACCCCCATAACCCCCACTCCTAACACCAAGCAGGTGTTGACAGATCTGAATGGCAGGTTCAATCTAGCCCCCACAGAGATTCTCTTAGATCTGCTAACACTGAAGGAGTAGGGCTAGGGGATGTTTCCAGGTGGGCCAAGCCTACCTTTCTCCAGTTTGAGGAAGGTCATGAGGCGGGGGATAAGCACTTTGTCCAAAGGTTCCTCCATCACCTTCCCCTCGCTGGTGATCCGCCTCACCTTCCCACCCATCTCCCCCTCCTGGTGGAATATCACGATCTGCTGCACGTGCCTCTCTGCCAGCTCACAGTACACGTCTGGCTTCAGCAGTGTCATCATCAGCCGGTAGTAACCATCTGAGTCATGTGGAGCAGAAATCACCAGGACTCGGTTCTTCCCTGCAAAGCTCGCCAGGAGGTTAGGCGAGCCTGAGCTGCTTGGCATTCGGGTCTGTCTGGCCCTCGCCCCGGGAGTGCCTTCATCCTGAAACATGCCAGACTGGAGGGGAGCCATCTTCCCAGCTACCCTCCTCCCTGCTGCCCTTGCCAGCGCTCCACCTCTCCTGCCCTGTCCAGACCCAGTCCTGGGCTGAAGAACAGAGACCTGGTCCGCCTGCATGTCCTCCTCGCGCCTGGCACTGATCCCGGAGGGCACCGAGGGGGAGCCGGGTCCTGGGCGGGTTCCTCCCACGCCGACAGTGCGCCCGAGCTGCAGACGCCCGGTATTGAGTTTGGTGCGTTGGCGCAAGGGAAACCTTCTGAGGTGGGCCTGTTTGTCGGCGTGTCCTGCCCACGCTAGCAGACACAGCAGGGACAGACCCAGGACAAACTCTCCCCGCATTATTGTAAACTGTTAGTTACAATAAACAACCAGAAAGAGAGAAGAATATCCAATAGTGGACATGGGACCTGTGTGCGTCTTTAGAGCATTTATGTTCAATAAATAAGAAATAAAGTCCAGCGCAGTAAAAAAAAACAGAGTGCAAGAGAGAGGCCAACACTTTATTATTGTGTTTTAAAGCATGCCTTTACTTTTTGCAGTGGAACACCAGCCAAACCCAAACCCCACTTCACCAGCCTGCGATCAACCTGAGAGCCGCGTGAAAACGCAGACAGGAAAACTCACCAGAGAGGTTCTAAAATATCCAAACCAGGCACCAATTGACGGAGTCAGCAATTCCTGAAAAACATTCGGGGTATTTAGAAACCGTTAATCCAAACTTCCAACTTCAGCTCTCAAAATAACCACACAAATTAGGAAAATACGCGGACTTTGCCAATTCTGGAAAAATGTTTCATACCATTTATAAACTCCGAGTGTACGCGACATTTTAACATCCACAAGTAAACAGATATACAGCACTGTCTCGAAAACAATTCCGTGTTATTTTATTCTCGGACCTGACCATTATTTAAAAAGATCGTTTTTTCCAACTATCAAAGTAATCCAACTAAAAAGCAGGGCGTTTTACGCATAGCAAGCCTAGTTCGATTTCAAGAGGAAAACCTGCACAGAGTGGCTCTTCTGTATGGGAAATGCGTCTCCCTCTTCTTTCTCCCGACTCCTCAACCTAAACTACAGAAGCTATCCCAGTAATGTCGACACCTTTAAGCTTGCCCTGCCTCAGACTCTCCTCGCTAGCGCAGTGGCGCTATACCAGCCTGGTCTCATAGACTAGACGTAACATAATAAATGTAAATCTAGTAGACAAACATTTGTGTCAAATCAAGACAAATAAAATCAAATTGTATTAGTCACATGCGCCAAATACAACAGTTTTAGATATTACAGTGAAATGCCTACTTACGAGCCCCTAACCATCAATGCAGTAAAAATAAAGATAAGAATAAGAGATGAAAGTAACAAGTAATTAAAGAGCAGAAAGTAAAATAACAATAGGGAGACTATATACAGGGGGGTACTGATACAGAGTCAATGTGCGGGGGCACTGGTTAGTTGAGGTAGTATGTACATATATGTAGAGTTAATAAAGTGACTATGCATAGATGACAACAGAGAGTAGCAGTGGTGTAAAGAGGGGGAGGGGGGTAATGCAAATTGTCTGGATAGCCATTTGACTAGATGTTCAGGAGTCATGGCTTGGGGGTTGAAGCTGTTTAGAATGTTTATAGGCTTATGTAGCCAAAATGTATCTATGATCGTACGCTATCCATTTATGTTTTTTGTATGCTATTTTAATATGAGAATTAACCAATGATATCAGGCCACACCCGGCCATGATTACAGACACCTGTGTGTCTTTTTTCACTATATAAATGAGTCATCCCGCAGTGTTTGTCATTATACCCTGATGAAGACAGCTTGTCTGTCTAAACATTGGACATAAATCTTTTTGCATCTGAGCTCCTAGAGTGTGCGGCTCTCCTTTATTTTTTTAGAAGCCTCTTGGACCTAGACTTGGCGCCCCGGTACCGCTTGCCGTGCGGTAGCAGAGAGAACAGTCTATGACTAGGGTGGCTGGAGTCTTTGACAATTTTTAGGGCCTTCCTCTGACACCGCCTGGTATAGAGGTACTGGATGGCAGGAAGCTTGGCCCCAGTGACGTACTGGGCTGTATGCACTACCCTCTGTAGTGCCTTGCGGTCAGAGGCCGAGCAGTTGCCATACCAAGCAGTGATGCAACCAGTCAGGATGCTCTCAATGTTGCAGCTGTAGAACCTTTTGAGGATCTGAGGACCCATGACAAATCTTTTCAATCTCCTGAGGGGGAATAGGTTTTTGTCGTGCCCTCTTCATGACTGTCTTGGCATGCTCGGACCATGTTAGTTTGTTGGTGATGTGGACACCAAGGAACTTGAAGCTGTCAACCTGCTCCACTGCAGCCCCGTCGATGAGAATGGGGACGTGCTCGGTCCTCTTTTTCCTGTAATCCACAATCATCTCCTTTGTCTTGATCACGTTGAGGGAGAGGTTGTTGTTCTGGCACCACATGG